>NC_068991.1:35120121-35120482 GCF_001194135.2 Octopus bimaculoides | reverse complement strand
TACTGTTCTTCGCCTCTACCTGTCACTACTATCTCTATCTCTTGTTACTCCTCCTTCCCCTCTCACCGTTACTACTACTATCTCTCTCCCTCTCTACCTCTCATTGCTCATTTTTCTTCTACTTCCTCCCCTTCTTCTCTCTGTGCTACTCTTTCTCTTTACACAGTCTTGGTCATGTGTGTCCGGCTGCTATTTCGTTTCGTTCTTGGACTCCCGAAGCTCGCACGTACTTCTTTGCCCCTCCTGTTCGTGCTTCACAGCGTTCAATACGTACACACTTCACGTCTGGCTGTACAGTCTTTTTGCTTGTGTGTTTATTCAACGTTTCATTTTCCTGTCTTGTTTTTCGTCCGCCACTACC
>NC_068991.1:35119563-35120111 GCF_001194135.2 Octopus bimaculoides | reverse complement strand
CATATATATATATATATATATATATATACACACACATACATATATATATATATACACACATACATATATATATATATATACACACATACATATATATATATATATATATACACACATACATATATATATATATATACACACATACCTATATATATATATATACATATATATATACACATGAATTTTCTGTCCGGCATTCGCCATGATAGATCGCTGACCACTACATTTATATTTTTTTTTCTCCTTGTTTTTCTCCTTATTTCTTTCTGTTGAAGAGCGTAGCTCTAAACGTTAAAGACTTTCTCTATTCCCGAGCATTAAACTAATACATCCTTTTGTGGTTTATACCACCTGTCCTCGTCTGTTGTTGTTTTTTCGTAAATTCTCCCATATATATATATACATACATATATACATATACATACATACAATTTTATATATATATATACATATATACATACACATGCATATATATATATATATATATATATACATATATACATACATACATATATATATATACATATATACATACATACATATATATA
>NC_068991.1:35115441-35119093 GCF_001194135.2 Octopus bimaculoides | reverse complement strand
TATACATACATATGTATATACATATACATACATATGTATATACATATACATACATATGTATATACATATACATACATATGTATATACATATACATACATATGTATATACATATACATACATATGTATATACATATACATTTATATATATACATATACATTTATATATATATATATATATACATATACATTTATACATATACATTTACATATATTAGATTCGAGCCTGGTGTTGCCATCCGGTTTCACCAGTCCTCAGTCAAATCGTCCAACCCATGCTAGCATGGAAGGCAGACGTTAAACGATGATGAGGATGATGATGATATATATATATATATATATATATATATATAGCATTAGAATATCACGCCTCTCTTCCAACATAGACATCTTTAACAGACATAAAGAAGCCTATAAATCCACACTACAGAAAGCAGGATATAAACAGAAAATCAAATGCCTAAACCTTAATCACCCTATAAGCAGCCCAAATAACAGGAATCCACTCACTAATACCACTAATGCCAACCACACACCATGCACCAGCACAAACTACACCAACAATAGAATAATTACGAGTAACTCCAATAGAAACAACACTAATATGAACAATGCTAAGGCCTATACACAAACCACTAACAACAGCAAAAATAATCTCAACAATAATACCAACAAACTGATATTAAATAAGATTAACAATATTAACATAACTAATAACACAAAGTATGCAAATAAGGCCCAAAATAACAGCCCCTACAAAAATAATAGTATAAACCTATACGGCGGTACCAATAAAACTAAAGTCACCCAACCAACTAATATGAACCCTATTAATAGCAAAAAAACTAGGTCTTTGAACCTACACGAACCCTACGATAATAACACCAATAGTACAGACATAAGAAACATGAAAGTGAAACATAACTATGGATATAACCAAGATACACCCATAACTTCACACGAATCCGAAGTAAGAAAGGAAGCTTCTACACTAGGAAAAACAACACAAAAAATAAACAAAATAGTGATAATATCTGGCTCGTAATCCCCTACACCATGCACCTTAAATCAAATATAGTTCGCTCATTAATGAAAATCATAGACAAACACCTAAATGTTAATAATAAATACACAGAATTATTTAGGAATAAAATCAGAATAGGCCAGAGTCTGACTAATAACTTAGCCACAATAATAGCCTCAATGAATAATAAAAAACTTGACAAATTCTACGAAACTAAAAAGATACTGAACAATAAAACATGGGCCTTTATGTATTTTCGAAATACCGGTAGAATAGCTTCTTTTGTCTTCATGCAAGCCTCTATGCCTTCATAATCCCAATCTAGAATACTCATCTATATAAGTCTAATTAACTGGGTAACACATTAAACACACAAATAGTCACCCTGCAAACCCACTCACCCCAGACATTCCATAACAATACAATTTGCATATACATAGGATCTGAAGACTAATAGCACACCACACACAATCAAGTGAAGAATTGTGGAAAAATCTATGGTATATGTAAATGGATCAAAGAGATGCAAGATATGAAAACAATGCAAAAAGAGAAGATGGTCTTGGCTGAAATGTTTTTGATTCACAAGTCTGGTCACTTGGGCTGATTTAGGGTTAAACAACAGCAATAATTCTCTTTTCATATATATGTTACAATACATTAACTTCCCCTTCAAGCACTACACTAACCATATCACATTAGTCCCAAAAACAATCTTCTGATCTAAAAAAGACTAAAAAAAAAATGACTTTCTTCCTCCAACATAATGACAAAATAGAAAGAAACTATGACATAACCCAAACAAAATTTTAAATGATGAATGACAAAAAAATTAACCTATATTAGAAAAGTCTTTTAGATGTACTAAAAACATCATCTGCTTTAGTGAGTCAAAGTAAACAAAAGGAAGTAGTGGTAATATCAATTCACAACACCCAAAGACACATTAAAAATAACACGTATATTTCTGTATAAAACTGCTTGCCACTGCAGATTTAGCATTAAAAATAGTAAAAGCAATTATGTAATACAGGTTTTTTTTTTTCATTGAAAGCACAAGTAAACAAACAAAATGGGTAGATTACTAAGAGAAACAAACAGTAAGAAAAATATGTGGATGTGTAAAGCAAAGATTGAATGAGTTATTACATATGGTAATGGTTAATGCTGGCAAATTATGAGAGAAAACAAATAAAATTTCAGAGAAGCCTTTTATTAAGAAAGTTGTTATTGTAACTTCAGTAAGAGAGAAACTAGAGTTCCAAGAAAATTCAGATATCTTATTTGCTGTTCTTGGAATGGTCAAAAGACTTCACAATTTAACAGGTCATTTAACACTGACAGAATTATCAAGTAATTAAACTATAAAATTCTCCATCACATATTTGTACAAATTAATCTGAACCATATTTCTAGTAGCTTCTAGTTATGTTTGTCTGATTGTAAGTGCATGTGAGAGAGAAACAGACGAACAGACAGAAATAAAGCAAAGGAGTGAGGTAGGTGAGACTAAATGAGATAACCAAGATGGAAAGGAAACAAGAAGAAAGAGTGAGAACCAGAGGTAAGAGCCAGGGAGGAAAGGTAAAACAAAATGAGAAGAGTAGAGGCTAGAGGGACAGAGTGAGAGAGAGCAGACAGAAGATACAAAGAGCTGGCAAAAGAAAGGAAGAGTGTGAAAGGGAAGAGAAGAATACTGATGACAGAAGAGAAAGAAAGGGCGAGGGTGAGAGAGTCAGTAAAGAAAAGGCATAAAGTGGATCGGACAGAACCAAGAAAAACATGAATAGATTGTCTCAACTATACTATTGTGTACCACAGTTTACATAAAGTATAGATATTTTCGGTTATTTCAAAGATCTTTGCACATCATGTAACTTGAACCTAAATCACAACCCAAATAATAAAAAAATCTAGAAACTAGGCATATAAATGGAATCAGATTCCTCTAACTCTCAATCTCTCTTCAATCAGCTTCTCTTATTTGTCAGTGGGGTTTAGGAACAATGTATGGTCTACCTTGCCTTCTATCAAAATGCCTGTCAATGAGGGATAGCATCAGACCTAGTCATATCCAATATATCCTACAATCACTCTTTCTGTGCAGCCAGCCATCACTCCATCTCCCCTAGTTGATCATTAATATCCATCACTCACTCTCTCTTCCACCTTGACAAGTGTGTAGCTGCTACTACCATCTCTCTTTTGAAATGCTCCCCAAGCACTGCCACATTTTCATCACTGCCCTTCTACTTCTCTTAAACTCCAAGCACCCACTTTTCTCCCATCATAGCCTCCTTTCTCTTACCCACTAATCCTTTAATCTTGTGTCTTCATTGTTGGCACCATGATAAAACACATCCAGCACATACTCATTTGAATATTACATGGTAGACATAAATCATTTGTTCACACGCATACAACAGCCTCTACACATTTCCAAGTATTCAGCAATTTATTACTTTTAAATGATAAAAATAATTCAGAAATACATTGTATGAATGTGTGTTTGAGTATGTGTGAATGCATGCCTGTTTAATTTTCCATTCTGAATTCTAATATACATGACCTCCTGTCTTTCATTTTCTGGGCTTGATTAAATACAAAGTCAGGCACCTTTTGGAGATGCA
>NC_068991.1:35104673-35115250 GCF_001194135.2 Octopus bimaculoides | reverse complement strand
TTCAACTGACTTTCCCTTTCTTACAAAGGTATGGTGTTATATCAATTAGACTCATCCTTATTAGTTTAGTTTAAATTCAGTTATTAGGTGATTAAATTGAATTCAATAATTCAATTTCATTTCAAAGAGAAGGCAATTTATTTTACAAAAAAGGAAAAAGTTAGGAAATGGTCAGATGACAATTGAAAATAAATAAGATTACTTACTTAGAGATGTAGCTTTTTGAGACTGTGCAACTGCCATGAGATTTCCCAGCAATACAGCAACTACACACCTTACATCATAGTTTGATCCATCCAGTGCACGGAAACACAATGATGCAACAGTCTCTAGTTCACTAGTATACATGAAGTGAGCTTCATTTACCAACTGAATCATACACTGAAATATGATGAAATTCATTTCAATAATTATTTCTCTTTTGTGGTAGAAACAATTTTTCAGATATACATAGTTTACAGTTGGAACAAAGCAACTAACAAAATGACCATTCAAGAACACATCCACATGATTATTTCAGAAATAAATGCAAAAACAAACATATATATGAAATACATTATTACATAACATATACTATAGAGAACATGTACAGATTTGGAAGTCACAGTACTGTTTCATTATGCATACAAACACAGATTTGGCAATACTCTAAAGATAGAATAAATTTTGTGTGCAGCCCTTACCTTAGCAGCAGCACACCGCACTGCCATAGACCTGTCAGTCATAGCCTGCCTAGCAGCTTTGTAAATATCCTTGTGACATGAGGACCCAGCTGATCCTAAACCAGCAACCACTTTCTCCAAAGTTAACATGATTTCACATCGTCCTTGAGACTAGAAAATAAACAATATTGTTAAGTCAATTCATCTGGAAAAATAATTTCAGAAAATTATATATAAATACATACATAAAATGATGAATATAAGAAAAGACTTTCATATTTGTAAACTTGTCTTTCACATTCTCCCCACAGAAGGTCAGGTAAGCGAGATTATAGATGAGAAGAGGTGCCTTAGTAATTCTCCCCCCACCACCACACCATGTAAAACCAAAGTGTTGACTGAAATAACAATAGCAACAGCAAAAAATAACAACAATAACAAAGAAACTGAAAGCAACAGTAATAACAACAAACAAAATGAAAACAATGACAAGGATGAGAAACTGATAAATGAAAAGTAAAATTTTTGCGGCAACACACCTGCAAGTTCCAGTAACATAATGAAAACTATCAACTCCAACAAAAGCACCTACATTAATACCAACACATTTCCCCCAAAAAAAAAAAAAAATCAGATCACTGCAACTAACCAAAGTCAACTATTAAAGGGGTTCACCAATGCTGGAGGAAGAAATTTTTTATCCCACCAGGATTTAAAAATGCTAAAAGTCTCCTCACAGGCTAAGAAAATATTTTATCATCTCACAATCCATCTGGCAAGAAACCGATAACAAAACAATCTTTTACAAATGCATTAGATTGAAAAGCCAGAAAATAGAGCAAGTAACAGAACAGAAATAAAAAAGTGCCTCAAATTAATCTGGGCACCAAAAATGTACTTCAGTAGGGGCAAAATTCAGTACAGTAGAGGTGACATTTTCAATAGAGGATGAGGCTAGAAAGCACTCCAAAACCAAGGGAGATTGGTATAGGACAAACTGGTCCAATACCAATCTCACTGAGCAGAATACTCATCTATTTATTGGTAACTTTCCTCTACCCACAACAACACTTTGACACGGTTATAAAATCTATATTGCAGGTTGTAAGAAAGGAGGAAAAAAAAAACTGGTCAGATCAAGGGATGAAACTATTGATTCAAACAGATCAAGAAAGTACTGAAGCCATTTCAGACCTAATCAATCTGCCAGACAGTACACAACTGTTTGTAGCTATGAGGGAAGAAAACCAAGGTTTCACATGTGTGGTGACACAAACCATCTCAAAGCTTTCTGTTCAAAGGAAAGTAAGAAAAAAGGAAGACTCCCACTTCTGCTGACACTATCACCACAAAAGCAACAATAGCAGCAACTACAACAGTAAAAGCAGCAGCAGTAACAACAATGGAAGCAACAACAAAAACACTTGAAATACTACCCTCAAAATTCACTATGTCACCACCAACAACTGAAAGTCCCAAAACAAAAAAAAACAATAACCCTAAGATATGCACCCACTCCACTTGGGACCACTCAACCATGTGGTGAAGATGGCAGAGAAGAAAGCAAATGGTAAAAAGTAATAAAGGAAAAAAGGAAAGGGGGAAAAAAACGCACAATAAAAAAAAAAGCTAGGAGGCTCAAGCAGATTGAAGAAACATTTCCAAACAACAACACTAACACCATCAACAACAACATTAACACTTAACAACACCATCACCACATTCACTACTACCACAGACACAACTAACCCAACAAGAATATGTGCAAAGAAACATTATAAACTACAAACACCATAAATACAAACAACAAAGATTTAACAAAATCATTATTATTAAGTTGACAATGTTGATAGTGACAAAGAAAGACGGTGAACTAGGGGATACAACACAATGCCATACAACAGTGTGGTTTGAGCTAAGTAGGTTGTCAATAGTAGATTACCTTAAACTTATAGAATATGTGCCTCTATGCTAAAGTACATTAATAACTATTGTACAATGTGCAATGCTGATTTCTTTTTCTCTTAATATATGCCTTAATACTACTTTTGAATGATTAACAACAATTTTCAGTACATACTATAAGCTAAACACAGCATGTAGATATTTTGAAAAGCCATTCTCAATTACTGTCCAATACCAACAAACTGGGAGTAGCTAATTTCAGAAAATCAGAGTAAAATAAAAATGTACTTACATAGTAACAGAATTATACTTTAGTTTGAAATAACAGAAAAAAAAAAAACAACTAAAACTGGTGAAGTGGAACTAATAAATACTAAAATTAAATATTTTTAGTCAAATTGAAGGTAACTGCAATATAAATAAACTATACTGTTGCCAAAATCAATATTTTTAATGAGCAAAATTTTACCTGCTAATATTCTGCTCCTCAAAAATAGCTTGGTTGAGATAGAATTTATTTCAATTACAATGACAACAATGATTCAAGTAGAAGACAAAAACAACTTTCTCTAATGGGCTCAGACAATTTGAAAACTTCTCATTACTTGGTTTCATTAATTTAAGTTCTAAATGAAAATCTTGCCAGATGCAATACTATTGTTTGCATTTGCAGGAGTCAATAAATTTTAGACAATAATACAATTTGGTACTGAAACTAATTTAATACTTCACTGATCTGAAGTCAAATCTGACAATGATCAATTTGACCCTTAACCTCCACCAGTAATATAGCCTGGCCAATTTATAGAAATATACACTTCTTTACTTCCACCAGCCATATACTCTGGCTAGTTCACTCAAACATATACAATCGTTTCATAAATTAACCTTATTCATTCTTAGAAGGAAGTGATTCTATTAGATTGCTGCCATGTAGATTTTAAACAATAGATTAATGAGAATATTCTTAGCTGCACAATTTGATATTGGGATAATGGAAAAGTGATCCCTCGGGAGTGACAGTTAAAGAATATTTACAATGTGTCAGTTCAATTCCACAAAAAAAAACAAAAAATAATTTTAATCTGACGACGGCAGCCACATGGCTGAAACAAGTAAAAGAATAAAAGAATGCTTTAAAAATTAAAAATATGGTTAAATCTTGAAACTAATAACAACAATATAAGAATATTAAACAGAAAAAAGAAATAACTTTCTTTATATGTCAAATACTAGCTAATGTACCCAGTAATTCCTGGGAAAGTGGGGCTTATCCCTTGGTTCCCTTCTCATAATTGTTTCGCTAATCCAATAACAACATAAAGTATGTAGCCCTTAAAATGGTTTTTGTGCATTTACAGAGAATACAGAAATGTCTTACACAGGATCTTGTTTTTAGGAATTCCCAATAAGTTATGAATACCCAAATTGTGAAGTCAGTTATGTAATAACATGAAATTAGTTACCCAATAGTAAGAATTCAAATAAAATAGCCCCGAAAAGGGCTTTAATGCATTCCCAGAGTATATAGAACACAGGAAGAAATACTAATAAGGTATGTATACTAAAATCGTGAAGCATGTTACGTAATAATAGGCTAATCGGATATGAGATAACAATTCAAAGTAAAAAACTCTGAAAAGGACTTTTGTGCATTCCCAGAGAATATTATCCTCAGGGTGCTAGTGTTGGTATATTCGTGAATAAGTCACTAACTGAAATAAGTGGATCTATTGTTTAAAAAAATACTATATACTTGTTTAAGGATTGTACTGGATAAACTGCAAAAATAACTAACAGTTCAAATACTAAGAAATAAGCATACTCAATTTGATTTATACCAAATAATTTAGGAAAATTAATGGGCTATTTCCCTTGGTTATATATAAGGATCCCTTCCAGGGACCCTATTATCGATTTTTTTTCAACAATCTGAGTATGTCATGTGGTTTCCAGCCATGAGTTCTACTCGTGTCAAGTTTCATCAAAACCGATAAAACAATGTAAGAGGAGTTAGCTAACAACTCCACAAACACCCACAGACAGAATTTCCCATATATGTAGTAGGTTTCATAATCCAATGTACAAAAAGCAATTAAATATACAAATGTGGTTAATATTCTTATATTTCTTCATTACTAAGTTACTGCAGCCATCTATTTTCTCTCACTGAAGTCAACCTTTTTTTTTGTTTTTGATATTCGCTACCTACAGGAATTTCTTGTGAATCAAAACATCTTACGAAATTATCAAACCAAAAATCTTTCATCTATATAAAACACACTATATATAATGTGTATGTATGGCAGATGTCCAACTAGAAAAGGTGTGTGATCATTGAATATATATATATATTTTTTTTAACTCCATTAAAAAATCTGGTAGAGAGATCTAGACTGAAGAAATAAATGATGCAACGTGCAAGAATGTTTCTTAGTGAGTGAGATAGACTGCAGCGCTAGCAGGAGTCATTTTTGTCTGAAATAAAAACCTGAACAAAAGCTCAAAATCCAAATTTTTAACTAAAAAATAATTATGGAGGGGGATCACTAAGCAGTGAAGTGTATAAATGTAATGTTATTACCAGTTCAAATATGCGTGTGGCATGTTTGGACTCATAAATAAGCCATTCACTGTGTTCTGTCATGGAGAAAATTTCTCACTATAGATAGATGGTGCTAATACACCAATATCAGTTCGCAGCACCATCTATCTAGACTATGAGACACAAGCATTTCGGAGTATGCAGGGAGATGCTGTGAATAGATAAAAGAGATTGTTCCTCTTATAACATATCAGTCACCAAAGAGAAGATAACTACTCTGAAATGCTTGCATCTCACAGTCTAGATAGGTGGTGCTGCAAACTGATATTGATGAATTAGCACCTATTTGTTTATAGCAAGAAATTTTCTCCCTGACAAAACACAGTGAATGGCTTATTTACAAGTCTGAACATGCCATACGCATATTTGAACTGGTAATAACATTAAAAAATAATATTCAAATGTTATATAACATAACCAGTTAACAACAAAGGGATTGTAATAATTATTGGGATAAAAGCAAAAAGATAATTATTGTTGCTATTATGATTACTATCAACAGTAACTGATAAAAGTCATAATAGTAGCAATAATAATAATAAGAAGAAGAAGACGACTAAGAAATTAGCAAAATGTGGAACCTGAAGACTAAATCTTGAAATAGAAATTAGCAAAATGTGGAGCCTGAAGACTAAAACAATACCTATTGTCATAGGTGCCCTGGGAATGACAGTGAAACGGGCTGATTACTACCTAGCTCAGATACCAGGAAACCCCAAAATGGCTGAAGTTCAAAAGATAGTGCTCATGGGAACTGCCCATATCCTACGTAAAATACTGTCTATGTTATCTAAAATTTTAAAACAAACACATAATTTTCTTATGGTTTCTTAAACATTCTCTAGAACAACACCATGTACAAATCCAAATATATGGTATCCTAGGCATAACACCTACATGAACTTCTAACTTGTTGTCTCTTGAGGTGGGTGAGACTTGGATCCAACTTGTACAAATGCAAAACAAAAGTCAAACGTAAAATAATAATAATAATAATAATAATAATAATAATCCATTCTACTATAGGCACAAGGCCTGAAATTTGGGGGAGGGGATAATTGATTACATTGACCCCAGTGCGTAACTGGTACTTATTTCATTGACCCTGAAGAGATAAAAGGCAAAATTAACCTTAGCAGAATTTTAACTCAGAACATAAGGACAGATGAAATGCTAAGCATTTTGCCTGGCATGCTAATGATTCTGCCAGCTCACCGCCTTAAATAATAATAATATGCCAATATATACAGGTAGAGAAATCAAGGCTAATAGACTGAATATAGTTGTCAGAGATCACCAAGAAAAAAATGCCTTCTAATTGACGTATCAATACCAACAAATGACAATGTATCTTTAAAAGAAATGGAGAAATTCACAAAATAGAAAGATCTGGAAATAGGGGTAACCTGAATGTAGAGCCTAAAAACAGAAACAACCCCTATAATAAAAGGTGCATTAGGTATGATTAAAAAAACATTCAGACAAATACATAACCAAAACACCAGGACTTACAAATGTATATAACATATAGAAAATAGCACTACTAGGCACCGCACATATCCTACATAAAGCACTTTCAATAGTGAAAACAAGAGCACCACAATAAACCACAGCACATACCCAAGGCACAGATCTGTGCTCGGTAGTACAGTGAAAATGTGATAAAAATAAAACTACTGAATAATAATAATAATCAAGGGCATATGGGGTATTTGTTAATGATAGCACTTCTGTTCACCATCTGTCGCATGCCAAGAGCATGGATGATGATCACTAGTTCACAACAAAAACTCAACTCTCACTTATGACTCCAAGTAGCCGGTTGTGCATGCCGGCAGTCATGCACCAGGACCTCCACTCGACAGTGGTGCTAAAGTAAGTGAAGGCAACAGCAGTTAGACTGCTGTAGTGGCTGAAGGGATACCTTCCCTTAAGTGCATGAAGTCTGAGATGACAGAGAGGGTGGATGACCCATAGAGTCAGATGGGCAATGGCCTTGAAGGCGGAACCGGCAATGTGTGATACGCATAGGTACTTAGGTACTCAAGGAGTATGTGGCCAATCACCATGAATATACCCAGTAGTTAACCAATAATGGATAAAGTCAATAAAAACAACCCATACCGCATCACTCGTCTCAGGGGTCAACAAGGAGCACACCCGCTAGTGAAGAGTCAGGCTGGCAGCGAAAAGTTGGTTACTGATTTGAACTCTACCCACTCCCAGGCAACGGTGGGCAACTTAACTGAGGAAAACTTCAACCTGAGTCCCATCGATGCAAGCCATACTACATGCAAAAACCCTAGAACTAAATGGAATCAGGAAGAATATAAACTAGTAATGGAAGCATACTACATGGCGGTAGTCACACCATCAAAAGATAACACGACAAAAAGGACTTATCAATTATGGAGACAACAAAATCCAACTTCAAGGTTAAATATGGATCCCAACAAGTTAGGGAATGTCCGAAGAGATATCATTAAAAACAGGAGGCTCACAGACACTGAGCTGGAAGAAATAAAAGAAAAAGTCAACAGATCTCACCATATACCACCAAATACAAATGAAATAGAAATAGGGACTACAGAAAACCAAGAAGAGGATGTATTTGAGGAGCCCTCTGTGGGTAATAAGATAGAAGAACCTGTAAAACAACCAACAGCAAGAAACAGTGACATGGATAGGGAGAAATATTTGGAACTAAAAGAAGAAATACAGAGAAAATGGGAACAGGTAAAAGCACAAGACACACAGACAGAGAGCCCCTACCAAAAGTCAGTATGGATAAGAACCTGAAGGAGTTGATTAAAATTGGCAATAATGTAATAGATGAGATAAAATCAACAACAACAGAACCACTAAATATAATATCACTAAACCAACTAGCCAATGCTACGGCTGCAGCTGTTACTGAAGCAAAAAGCATAAACCTAAAAAAGAAAAGTCCTCAACAGAAGAAAAGACAACCAAACTGGAAAGAAAGCTTAGAAAAGGATATACGATGCTTGAGAGGCAACCTATCAATACTGACCGAAATAAGTAACAGAAACCAGGTCAACCAAAGAAAAGCCAAGAAAATATACAAAAAGCATGGGATCAAACAAAAGAAATGAAATACCTGAAGCAAAATAAAACTTAAAGCAAAAAATCCAAGCAAAGGCACAATGACTGTCACGATATATAAAGAGAAGCAAACAATTTAGACAAAACAAATTATTTAAAGATGGAAAGAAATTTTACAGGGAACTTGGTAAACAACAAATAAATGTTGAGCAACTGCCAAAGAAAGAGGATATGGAAAATTTCTGGAGTACGATATGGGAAAATGAAAAATAACATAATGAAGATGCAGAATGGATTAAGGAACAAGAAAGACTCCTGGAAAATATAGAAATACAGGAACGGGAAGATATTCAAAAGGAAGAGGTCACCCTGGCCCTGAAAAAGGCCAGCAATTGGATGTCACCGGGAATAGATCGAGTACCAAACTTATGGATCAAACAGCTAGTTGATATACATGGAGATATGTTATCAACATACAATGAAGTCATGAAAAACCCAGAAAATAGCCCAGATTGGTCGACACAGGGAGTGACATACCTAATACCAAAAACAAATGACACAGAAAACCCAAAGAACTATAGACTAATCACCTGTCTACCGACAATGTATAAAATATTAACAACTGTAATCACTGAAAGAACATATATATTCCTAGAAGAAAACAACCTACTACCACCAGAACAAAAAGGTTGTTAAAGAGGGAGCTATGGATGCAAGGACCAATTGCTGATAAACAAAATGATCCTTGAAGACTGCAAAACCAGGAAAACGAACCTGAGCACATCATAGATCGACTATAAAAAGGCATTCGATAGTGTACCTCACTCATGGATTCTGAAAGTGATGGAAGTATACAAAGTATCCCCAACTCTCATCAAGTTTATGAAACACAGTATGAATAGATGGGAAACTATGTTGATGCTGAACCATTCCAGTGGATCATTAACAAGCAAACCAATCAAAATCAAAAGTGGTATCTTCCAAGGGGACTTGCTGTCACCTTTAATATTCTGCTTGGCACTGGTACTATTAAGTACCATGCTCAACAAAACCAGGTATGGATATGAGATCAAGAAGAAAAAAGGTAGTCATCTGTTCTACATGGATGATCTGAAAATGTACTCAAAAAATGACGAACAACAAGAAGGTCTACTTGCTACGGCTAAAAAGTTCAGTGATGATATCAGGATGCAGTTTGGACTGGAGAAATGCGCAAAAGCCACTTTCGTAAGAGGCAAATTGGCATGTTCTGCGGATATCCACGTAGATACAGAAGCAAGAATCTGAGCACTGGACCAGGAAGAAGGATATAAATACCTTGGCATAGAAAAAAGTAACAGCATAAAACATTCAGCAATGAAAGAGAAGATTAGAAAAGAGTACTACAGGAGAGTACGGTTAGTAACAAAGACTGAACTCAATGCTGCAAACAAAATAGAAGCCATTAACACTCTTGCAGTACCAATCGTAGCTTACAGTGTCAACATAATCAACTGGCAAATAAGCGAAATAAAGAAGCTAGACTCCGAGACCAGAAAACTACTAACCATGGCTCGAATGAACCACCTAAAAGCGGACGTGAACAGGATTTATTTACTGAGAAGCATGCGAGGAAGAGGACTAACTCAATTAGAATTATCTTACAAAACCACCACTGTACAGTTTAAGAAACAACTGATGACGGAGGAACCTAAGATGAAGGCAAGTGAGAAAGTAACCCAGTTTGCTAAAAGAGTTAAGGAAGAGATGAAAAAACAAGCCCAGAAGAATGGCTAGAAAAACTGATGCATGGCTGATACCCATGTAGAGTAAACAAACCAGACGTAGAAAATTGAGACACTCATGTATGGATGAAGAGCTCAGGACTGAAGGCTGAAACCGAAGTTTTTATCATAGCAGCACAAGATCAAAGCTTGGCAACCAGGGCTTACCACAACAAAATAATGAACGATGGCACTGACCCGAAATGCAGAATGTGTCATGAACAGGATGAAACAGTGGACCACATCTTAACTGAATGCATAGCGCTTGCAAAAACCGAATATATTCATAGACACGATCGAGTAGTGCAATATATCCATTGGAAGATATGTAAACACTACCAGCTTCCAACTTCAGAAAGATGGTACCTGCATAAACCTGAAACTGTGACTGGAAAAGATGATGTAACAGTACTCTGGGACATGCCAATCAACACCGATAAGGAAATCAAGGCAAACAGGCCAAACATAATCATCAAAGATGGGAAGAATAAGAAATGCTTAATGATAGATGTGACAGTACCATCAGAGAGAAATGTGTCCATTAAAGAAGTTGAAAAGTTATTTAAGTACAAAGAC
>NC_068991.1:35103083-35104663 GCF_001194135.2 Octopus bimaculoides | reverse complement strand
TTAATGATAGATGTGACAGTACCATCAGAGAGAAATGTGTCCATTAAAGAAGTTGAAAAGTTATTTAAGTACAAAGACCTAGAAATAGAAGTGACCAAGGTGTGGGGAATGAAAAGCAGCACAGCACCAGTGGTGATTGGAGCATTAAGGCTAATTAAAAAGGGCCTTGATAAGCAGCTCAACAAACTCCCTTGCAGTGTTAACGTGGGAGAACTTCAGAAAATAGTGTTGCTAGGTTCTGCACACATTTTACACTGTGTACTCTCCATGACATGAGGACCTGCTGTGACCCTAGGGTCAAGGGATGACCCCCAGTTCAGCAGAAGACAATGGACCATATTTTATTTTAAAAGAATAATAATAATAATAATAATAATAATAATAATAATAATCCTTTCTATTATAGGTACAAGGCCTGAAACTTTGTGGGGAGGGGATAGCTAATTACATCATGCTTGACTAGTGTGTGTTTTAATCAACCATGAAAGGATGACAGACAAAGTCAACCATGGCAGTATCTGAACTCAGAATGTAAAGTTGGAAGAAATATTGATACGCATTTTGTCCACATGCTAACAATTCTGCCAGCTCACCATCTAATAAGAAGAATAACAAAAATAATAATACTAACAATAATAATAATTTCAAATTTTGGTACAAGGCCAGCAATTTTGGGACAGGAGGTAAGTTGATTATATCAACCCCAGTGCTCAACTGGTACTATTTTATTGATCACAATAGGATGAAAAGCAAAGTTGACCTTGGAGGAATTTAAACTCAATGTAAAGATGGACAAAATAATAAGCATTTTGCCCAGTTGGTTTGTAAGATTCTTGATGTAAAGTCATGTGTTGAAACATATTTTGTTTTTCTCAGGAGAATCATTATACCAATGATAAACACATGCCTTGGCTCTTCTTTATTATTTAGTTGCCCGTTTGCTAACTTTTTAACCAATTAACCAATCAACTGTCTAATCATTTGGTAAATCAATTGATCAGTTAAGTTTCAAAGTCATTTTGCTCCCATTCATGATCTCATCAATGACATGCCCTCTCTACTCCAAGTCTGCTTCATGTCTGTCAGAACTGATTGATTAACTGAACTATTAATCAAACAATTGATTAATTAATTAATTGGTTAACCCAATTGACAAAAAATGATAAAGAAATGAATTAGAACCAGTGTCTGTGTTCATTATTGGCATAGTGACCATTCTAAGAACAAAAATAATCTATATATATAAAAATGAGAATGTGTGTCTGTCTGTCTGTCTGTCTGTGTGAATCCCTAAAACTCGAGAACTACGCAACCAATTTCATTCAAATTTTACACATGCCTTACTTAGGGTTCCAGTTGTGTTTTAGTCAAAAAAAATTTTAACTTCTTGCAGAGTTAGAGCCCACAGCAACATAATATCTCCTCCACTATTTAAGTATTACGTGTCAAAAGTGAAACAAAAACACTCATGTCAAATACTTTCACTTTAAAAATGAAACTATTCTACTAACTGAAACAATTACATTTCGATACTGTAATGACAGATACTTTCAGAGAGAGAGAGAAAGAGAGAAAGAGAG
>NC_068991.1:35101162-35102583 GCF_001194135.2 Octopus bimaculoides | reverse complement strand
CTGCAATGTGGTGCATAAATGGTCAAGTAAATGAGACGCATCTTTGCCTCCACTGATTCACTTGCAAAGTGTTGAGTAAAATTATTTCGTGGCAGACCTCCTTTGGGTCTTTTTATTATCACTACGACACACATAGTCCCCAGTTGGTAACATTGATTTCAAGGCCCTCCTAGATGAGAGACTGGCATTCCACTTAATGTCTATGTTCCATGCTGGCATGGATTGGAGAGTTATTAATGTAGAAATATGGTATCGTAGCTACTAACAGTTGAGGGTTGCGTAGTCTAGACGGCGTTTTTAGATTTCATTATTCTCTTTAACCCGGGCAAAGCTGGGTATTTCTGCTAGTAATATATAAACAGAAGGGCCAGTATATAAAAAGTAGTGATCAATACAGAATATTGACTGGAAAACACTTTACAATAAAGAGACACTGTCAAGTTTGTAAAGAAAGCACCTTAAATGTTATCTAAAGAAGTGATTTTAGGCACAAGACCTCATATTAAGGAGAGGGCTATATTTAACTGGTACTTTATGTTATTGATTCTGGAAGGATGAAAAGCAAGATTGATCCTGGTGGAATTGAAATTCAGAATGTAAAAGGCTGAGGGGAAAAAATGCAACCTAAATGGTATTTCTTGCTAAAGATTGAAGCAAAATTTCACCTTGTATTTACAGCTATACAAAAGAAAAAGAATTACTTTTTTCAACCATTTTTTGAGTTGCTTATTATTCAACTATTTATATATTTATGTATTTATTTTGTAAAATAAAAAAATAAAACAATCAAAAATACAGTCAACATAAATGAACTATACTTTGTAAATTACAAGAAGCATAAATAATGTCTATAGACATATTTACTCCTTTGCACATTCACTTTTAAAAACAAACTTCACTCTGCCACTGTTCCAAGTTTCCTCTTACTGCTTAAGGACAAACTCAGAATAGCAGCATAGATAGTCCCATTGCTTATGAGATTATATAGGAAAAAAATATTAAATAGCACACATTCAATTCAATGAAGAATTACAACTATACAACTACTTCAAAACTAACCTCAGCATTTCTCAAGGATTTTATGAGAATTTGAATAGTATCTTCATAGGAGCGCCCGACCATACGTCCAAGTTTTTCATACATAGCTCCAATACATGCCACAGCGGATCTGAAATGGATGTTGAACAGGAAATTACAATGAGCTGAAATTAACCAACCAATTTCTTTTTACAAATAACTATACATATGCAAGCCATGCAGTGGGAATTCCTGTGCTTGATTGTGAGGAGTCTTCAACAAACAAGGATACTAGTGATGATCTCATGAAGAACCCTATTTCAACAAGCTTATGCCACAGAATATATTATTTTAATTCACAGATACAGCTATATATATATATATATATATATATATATATATAT
>NC_068991.1:35098581-35101020 GCF_001194135.2 Octopus bimaculoides | reverse complement strand
TATATATTTTTTTTTTTTCCATGTAAACATCACTCGATCTCTGTTTTGTCTTAAATTCATGCTTATTTATGTATTTCTTTTCTTTACCTTATTCAAGTTATCGCTTTTTCTTTACTTTATTCAAGTTATGCTCCTCTAAGACCAAAACTGTCTAAAATTTTGTCTCTCCTTCCTTTAAAAATTACAATTTAATTCTCATTTAATTATGTTACCGATTTAAGCATTTAATCTCATGATTTATATACTGCTGTCTCTTTCAACTTTGTTCTAAAAACCCAAGGAATTTAACCAGCGTGATGTACTGTTGCCTGTACCTCTCTCTCTCTCTCTCTCTCTCTGTGCCTCACTCTCTGTGCCTCACTCTCTGCCTTACTCTCTCTGCACCACTATTTCCCTCTCTCCCCCTGTATCACTACTTCTCTCTCTCCCTCTCTCTCTCTTCGACTCGTACGTGACCCTAACTCTATATAACCAGTTCTATTTCCAACTTCATCCTAATTCGTCTTCGAATCTCTCTGCTGATAGAACTACGACGAAGCTCTCTTAGCTCACAGTATGAAAGCCCTCCGACCCCCTCCACCATTACCGGAAGTTTAGATCATCTACCATCCTTAGCTGTCTCCCGCGAACACTGCTAGTGACCTTATACCACCCCTCCCCTCTTATCGACCTTATAGCGCATAAAGATTGTGTAGTATAAGCAGGTTGTAGGTATTGTTTTGTTTATGAATTCTGCCAAATGCAAGCTTTCTTTTCAGGTACACGACACTGCTTTTCTCCATCTCAGGGTCACACGGGCCCACTCCTCCCACACCATCAGAATTGTCACTCTCAACGTCGGCACGCTGAAAGGTAGGTCTGGTGAGATTATTGAGATGTTTGAACGGAGACGCGTAGATTTGTGCTGCATCCAAGAAGTTAGATGGAGAGGAGGTTCCGCAAGGTTCCTCACAGGCAAAGAACACAGGCACAAGGTTTTCTGGGCAGGGAACACTTACGGGGTCAGGGCATGGGAATACTCCTAGCAGAGAAATGGGTTGATAAGGTAATCAAGGTAGTTAGAACATGTGACAGAGTACTTAAGATTAGGCTAGTGCTTCATCATAGGTTAGCTACCGTCATCTCGGCCTATGCCCCTCAACCGGGGCTACCGGATGGGCAGAAAGACCAATTCTACGACACCCTCCTGCAAACTACCTCGTTGACAAATGACAGGGACCTTCTCTTTGTGGCTGGCGATTTCAATGGACATGTTGGACGTCATGCAGGGGGCTTCCATGGCATTCATGGAGGCTATGGCTTCGGTTCCCGCAATGAGGAGGGAACCAGACAGCTGGAGTTCTGTGATGCAAACAATCTTATGGTTTGCAATACCAACTTCAAGAAACCTGCCTGTCACCTAGTCACCTACCGCTCCAGCAGACACTCTAGCCAAATCGACTACATCCTCGCCAGAAATAGGGAAAGAGGGCGGCTTATAAATGCCAAAACCTTCCCAGGTAAAGAATGTACCCCTCAACACAGATTCGAGATCAAGGCAATATGGGTGCCCAGAAGTAGACCGAATTGGAGGAGAAGGGTTTGGAAACTTAAAGATCCAGCAAACGGACAGAGATTTAGAGACATACTACTTGAAGCATTTGACGAAATAGAAGGGGAAATAGCATCATACAACATGGAAGACAACTGGAGGTTCCTACGGGACAACCTGCTGAGTGCCACCGACCAGATCTGTGGATGGTGTAAAGTCCCCTCCCGACCCAAAGTAACTTGGTGGTGGAACAGTGTGGTTGACAGGGCGACCAGACAAAAGAAACAAGGCTTGGAAGGACTGGAAGAACGGAGGTAGCAGGGAATTGTATAAGACTGCTAGAAGGGAAGCTAGGCGACAGGTTTATCTAGCCAGAGGGGAAGCAGATAAAAAAAAGTTTGCCAATGTTCTGCACTGTGAGGACCAAAGACTTGAAGAATTTCGTGTTGTAAGACAGTCTGTGAGAGAGAATCGTGATGTCGTGGGAGAGAAATGTGTTCGCATGGATGATGGTACGCTTGCTCTAAATGAGGCTGCAAAGAAAGAGGTTTGGAGATGCCAGTATGAAAGATTGCTCAATAAAGAGAATGAATGGGAGAAAGAGAGTCTGCCGAATGTTGACCCAACAGAGGGACCAGCTATCCGAGTTGACAGTTCCATGGTAGATAAAGCAATTAAGAGTATGAAGACAGGGAAAGCCCCCCGGCCCATCAGGAATCACTGCAGAGATGCTCAAAATATCTGGCAGTGTCGGCTATAGCCTAGTCACCCGTATTACGAACCAGGTGATACACGAAGGAGTCATACCCAATGACTGGTGTAGCAGCACCATAGTCAACTGCTACAAAGGTAAAGGTGACGCTTTAGATACAAATAATTACAGAGGCATCAAGCTGTTAGATCAGGTT
>NC_068991.1:35076658-35098343 GCF_001194135.2 Octopus bimaculoides | reverse complement strand
GAGATGCAGTTTGGGTTCGTGCCAGGGAAAAGCACCACTGATGCTATATTTCTGGTAAGACAGCTGCAGGAGAAATACCTAGCCAAGGATAAACCTCTGTAGCTGGCTTTCGTTGACATGGAGAAAGCCTTTGACAGGGTCCCCCGATCCCTTATCTGGTGGTCAATGAGGAAACTTGGGATAGAAGAATGGTTAGTGAGAGCTGTGTGAGCCATGTACAAAGGCGCTGCCAGTAAGGTGAGGGTTGGAAATGAGTACAGTAATGAATTCCGGGTAGAGGTAGGGGTCCACCAAGGTTCTGTCCTTAGCCCCCTCCTATTTATCATAGTCCTCCAGGCGATAACAGAGGAATTCAAGACATGATGCCCCTAGGAGCTCCTCTATGCTGATGACCTTGCACTAATTGCTGAATCTCTATCAGAACTAGAGAATAAGTTTCAGGTGTGGAAGCAGGGACTAGAATCGAAGGGCCTTAGGTTCAACTTACCTAAAACCAAAGTTCTAATAAGTAGGAAGGTAGACAAAACACAAACCCCTTCTATAAGATGTACCCAATGCAAGCTATGGACACATAAGAGGTGCAGCAATATCAAAGGCATGTTAACTAGGAAGTTAGTTTTTTTATGTGCCAGATGTTCATGTGCAATAAACACTGTAAACAAACAGGAAACAACTTCTGTTTCATTCCAGGGAGAAAAACTAGAGGTAGTTGATAGCTTCCGCTATCTGGGTGACCAAATTAGTAGTTGGGGTGGGTGCACTGAAAGTGTAGCTGCTAGAATAAGAATAGCCTGGGCAAAGTTCAGAGAGCTCTTACCTCTGCTGGCGACAAAGGGCCTCTCACTCAGAGTAAAAGGCAGACTGTATGACGCATGTGTACGAACAGCCATGTTACATGGCAGTGAAACATGAGCCTTGACTGCTGAGGACATGCGTAAGCTCACAAGGAATGAAGCCAGTATGCACCAATGGATGAGTGATGTCAGTGTGCATACCTGACAGAGTGTAAGTATCTTGAGAGAAAAATTAGACCTAAGAAGCATCAATTGTGGTGTGTAAGAGAGATGATTGTGCTGATATGGACATGTGGCGAGAATGGATGAGGATAGCTGTGTGAAGAAGTGCTACACTCTAGCGGCTGAGGGAACCCCGTGGAAGAGGCAGGCCCAGGAAGACCTGGGATGAGGTGGTGAAGCACGACCTCTGAACTTTAGGCATCACCGAGGCAATGACTTCTGACAGAGACCTTTGGAAATATGCTGTACGTTAGAAGACCCGGCAAGCCAAGTGAGACCACAATCCAAGGCCTCTGCCAGGGATGTAGCCAGCCCACTTATGCGTAACATTCTTTCTATGGAAACTAAACTCCGCTTGCGAAGACCTGTTGAACCAAGTGAAATCGAAATCGAACTAAATTTGTAGACTGGCACCCATGCCAACGTCTTCATTGAACACTAAACTCGGCTTGCGAAGACCTGTTGCGGCAAGCGAAAGCAAAATCGTGATGACACCAGTACCAGTAAATCACTAAGAGCACCATCCTAGCGTGATCGTTGCCAGAGCACCAGCTGTCTGGCTTTGTGCCAGTGGCACATAAATAGCACCATTTGAACATGACTGTTACCAACGTCACCTTCCTGGCACTTGTGGCAGTGGCACGTGAGAAGACATTCGAATGAGTTCGTTGCCAGTCCCGCTGGACTGGCTCCTGTGCAAGTGGCACGTAAAATACGCCATTTCGAGCTTGGCCGTTGCCAGTACCTCCTGACCAGCCTTCATGCGGGTGGCATGTAAAAGCACCTCCTACACTCTCTGAGTGGTTGACGTTAGGAAGGGCATCCAGCTGTAGAAACTCTGCCAAATCAGATTGGAGCCTGGTGTAGCCATCTGGTTCACCAGTCCTCAGTCAAATCGTCCAACCCATGCTAGCATGGAAAGCGGACGTTAAACGATGATGATGATGATGATGATGATATAGCATACCAGCTTGGGTAAAACCTAACCACATAAACAGTTAAAATATAGTCATTCCACCTTTAATGAAAGACACTATCCTTTGCAAAAAAGTAGTCCTCACTTGAAAGACTGCAAAAAATTTACTGAAACATGTGGAGTTAATATGCTAAGTCAGGTGACAAAGTAAAAGCTCATAACTCTTCAGTAAGCTGCTATATATAACAAATCCTCAATCCACGTAATACAAGTTCATTCTGCATCAATCATCATCATCATCATCATCATCATTTAACATCCGCTTTCCATGCTGGAATGGGTTGGATGGTTTGACAGGAGCTGCACCATGCTTCACTGTCTATTTTGGCATAGTTTTACGGCTGGATGCCTTTCTTAACACCAACCACTCTGCAGAGTAGACTGAGTGCTTTTTACATGGCACCAGTACAGGCAATGTGCAACACAGGCATGCATGAAAGACTGGGCATAGGCAGAATTAGATGTAGTGTATAAGAAGACTACACTGATATGGACATATGAAGCATCATCATCATATAATGTCCATTGTCCGTGCTGGCATGGATTGGATGGTTTGACCAGGGTTAGTAATCTGAGGGGATGCACAAGACTCCCGTCTGATTTGGCACGGTTTCTAGGGGTGGATGCCCTTCCTAATGCCAACCACTCTGAGAGTGTAATGGGTGCTTTTGAATTCCGCAAGCTCTGGTGCCAGTTGCATGACACCAGTATCTACCACGACAATGATTTCACAATGCAAGTGATTCATATCTTGCAGAAGGATATCATAAAAGCAGTCCTTTTCTTCATTTGGTAGACCTGCTGGGGGGGGGGAGGCATAAGCAGAAATAATTGTTGCAGCACTATTCTGCAAAACTAGCCTGGGCTTAAGTACTCTATCGCACACTTTGGCTTCTTCTATGACCTTATCAACCCCTTTCTCTGCAAGAAATATGCCCACACCACCTACTCCATCACCTTCACAGAAGAGTTTATACCTATGTGTCTTGTCTGTAAGGAACCTGGCTGAGGCTCCCCTCCACCTTACCTCTTGAAAGCAACATGCATCAACATGCCTCCATTCAAGTATCTCAACAATCTCACCAGACCTACCTTTCAACATGCTTACACTGACAGTGCCAATTCTGAAAACTTAGAAAAGGACAGGGGAAGAGGGGATGCTATTTGGCATTTGAAAAGGTTTCAATGAGTGTTTGGTAATAGACATGTCATAAGGGTTGGACTTGCTTTAATCCACTGGCATTCAATCACGTTAGAAAAATTGTTACCCCTATTGTGAGTGAGTGTAGTACAAATGTTTTTAATATGTGTTATTACTGCAAACATAAACGGGTCAAAGATTAAATTCAGTTTTCCGGTACAGAGGAGAGGTTATCCGTATTGGTGTTGGTGCAGGAGCAGAGCCTTGAACAGAATCATTGGTATAAAAGGAGGAATTTCCGGTATAAGAAAGGAGATTTTATATCACCCTATAGCTCTCTCTTTCTCCATGCACTATGCCTGCCTCTCTTCCATCTACATACTGGCAACCTACCCAACCAAACACAATCTCTCTCTCTGATCCTTCCAATGTCTACTATATCCTCATTACTATTTTGCTGCTCTTCACATCCCTGCATCATTGGTCACTCCCTACTCACCCCTTATTCACCATTCACTACAGCAACCTCTTCATCATTATATTCACTCTCTCACAAATTTCCCATACACTCTTGCAACCTCTACTCACCTACTTCAGTTTTCATTTTTCTGTCCACACCTACTTCTATAAACCTTGTACCTTGAGGGTTCACTCAGACACCACATCCTCACTATTTTTATCTCTTCTCAGTTTGACCCCAATCATCCTGTCTTCCACTCTAAAATATAAATAACAGTGTAGTTCTTTTTACAGCAAGAAACCTGTTCTGATCTGGACCCTTCTCACATATTTTAACCCATCATCTCCTAACATAAAGCCACATCTCTCTCAGTTCATAATCTTACAAGCTGCATGGTACCTTCACTAGTACTGGTAGCATGAAAGAGGCACCCAGTACATATTGTAAACTGTTTGGCATTAGGAAAGTCATTCAGCTGGAGAAACCATGCCAAAGGATCCAATAGGTTCAAGGATTGCAATCCTTGAACCTATTGGATCCTTTCAAACTGCCTAACCCATAAAAGTTTGGAACATGAACATATGATGATGACTATAAATGATTCAGCAGAATTTTATCAATTATATTCTCTTTTTCTTCTTTACTTTATTATTTTGACTAATACAATGTAAATCTTTTTTTTTTTTAGTTATCTATATATTTTGGTTTCATTCTATTCCACCAAAATACCTTTTCTCTTTATTCAACTTTCATACTTGTCTAATTTCAAATTTCAATTTACCATTCAGTAAAAATAGAAAATACATAAACCATTAAACACAATGATTCCCTTGATTAAGTCATAAAATTTAAGTTAATGCAAAATACTAATACTTACAGATTTTTCTTAGTATATCAGTATTATATTATATTTAGAATTATCTCCAGCTATTACTGACAATGAGATACACAAATCCATATTGTAAGTTTAAGCAGATAGTCACCGAGATTACTAGGAACTAATCTACTAGTGCAATTCAGAGAGAGAAATAAAATATTTGGTACAAACCCAACAGCAGTGGTTTATAATAAAGAAAGAAAGAAAAGTGGCAGAATATGTCTTGTAAATGCAGAGGACAAAAACAAAAATTGCTAACGAAATAATATTTCTATACAATATGACGATTGTTAACACTAGCACAAGGTCAAAAATTATGAGAAAGGGATATAGTCTACAGCAGAAGTGTTAAGAACCCTGGTGAAGAGGATTGGCCAACAAGAGTCCTGTGCCAGTGCCATCTAAAAGTGCTCATGCGGTGCCATGTAAAAGCACCCAACACACTCCGTAAAGAGGTTGGCATTAAGAAGGGCATCCGGCTGTAGAAACTATGCCAAATCAGATTGGAGCCTGATGCAGCTCTCCAGCTTGCCAGCTCTGGTCAAACTGTCCAACCCATACCAGCAATGGACAATGGATGATGAATGATGATGATGAAAAGCAAAGTCAACCTGGAAGGATTTGAATTAAGAAGGTAAAGAGACATAGCAAAATACTGCATGGTATTTTAACTAGTGAGCTTGCCATTTTCACAAGTGTTTATATTTTACAAACACACACAGAGTTTTTACATGAAAAAGAATCAATAAGCATTATATATTTTGACAGTTACATAACTTTAGGACAAAAGAGAATTACTTACAGCCGTGTAGGAAGGTAACTTGGAGAATCATCTTTGTTTTTAATGATATCATTGCATTTGTTAATTGTTTCAAACAAATCGAATGTATCACCGACACTGAATAAGGTAGCCAAACATCTGGCTATGAGTTTTCGGGTGGGAGGGCCAGGAGATTCACTGATCTGATTGGTTAACTGTTCAACTAGTTTCTTTTGGCTTTCTTTGATGTCCGACTGAAACAGAATTGAAAAGAAATAACATTAGATACATAGCGACTTCTATTGAGATTTAGTATTATTTTGAAGATGTACTAAGTACCATTACATAGGTTATTACC
Organism: Octopus bimaculoides; assembly: GCF_001194135.2. Taxonomy (NCBI): domain Eukaryota; kingdom Metazoa; phylum Mollusca; class Cephalopoda; order Octopoda; family Octopodidae; genus Octopus; species Octopus bimaculoides. Next base: position 35,092,755 of record NC_068991.1, on the reverse strand, counting down.
TTATCCATTCTTTTCCCTGAAACTATACAATGGCACAGAATTCTTGGAAGCTTGCAAACAAATGGAATCTAACTTTATTCCTGGTTGAAGACATTTTTACTAATGTAATTTGGAAAGTCATTAACAGATTTCTCTACTTGCAATTTTACTGCAAAGTAAGAAAGAGCCTGTTTCTTAACTTAGTAGATTGTAGTACACAGTGTTACATATCTTGGTCAGAGGAATAACATAATAGTTATTGAAAGGTTTGAAATCATATCTACATAATTATAAGTTCCATACCTTAACCCAACTTAACTACTTCATTGTGTGACAAGGATGGGCTGAAAAGTTCATAGGATGACTAAGAAGGAGTGATGCTAGAGCCGTGAAATCTTACATGCATTAATTTCAACTCTTCTTATTACATCGTTTCTTTCTAGTTAAACTGATATCTGATTATTCAAAGAAGATTTCAAAAGTATGTTGTAGCAACTTTTCTTTAAAAAATGGACAAAATTTTGCATCATGGTCTTACCAAATACCTGCAGAAAAAGGGTATAACCCACCGCACAACGACATTCATGCTGAAATGGTTGCTATGTTAGAGGATGATGCTCCAGCTTTATCAACAGTGTAAAAATGGGCAGCTGAATTTAGGAGGGAAAAGGAGAATCATGAAGATGAAGATGGACATCCTGCAACTGCTACCACCAAGGAAAACATTGACCACATTCAATACATAGGGGTGGATGACAAGCAACTGACTATAAATAAAACAACCAATACTATTAGTATATCCCGTAAGAGAGTTGAGAATATTCTGTACAATGAATCTGACATTGTTTGAAGCAGGTCCAGCTGGTTTCCTTAAAGATTTCCTAACCCACAATAAGTGTTGGATTCATCACTTTGAACTAGAGACAAAGTGACAAGTTATGCAGTGGAAACAACCCTCTTCACTTGCTCCAAAGAGGGCCATGGTTGTTTGAACTTCAGGGAAAGTGATGGCCTCAGTTTTTTGGGATGCAAAAAGCATTGTGTTTATTGACTATCTTCAAGAGGACCATACCATCAATGGGCAGTATTATGCTGACTTGCAGTTATGAAAGACTGTCAATGACAAAATACCCCAAAAATCCAATGAGAGGTGTCTTGTTTCAACAGGACAAGGCTCCAGCACACAAGTCCTTGTTTTCAATAGCTGCTGTGCACGACTGTGGTTTTGATCTGGTTCATCACTCACCCTATTCTCCTGATTTGGCCCCATCTGACTACCATCTGTTCCCCAACATGAAAAAAACACTTGGCTGGGAACCAGTATTGCAGTGATGATGACATCATATCTGCTGTTAATGACATTTTTGACCAACAGGATGAAAACTTTTCCACCAACAGGATCCAAGTGCTGTAACATCAATGGAAGAAGAGTGTGGACTGCAACAGGGACTATATTGAAAAATAAACCTCATTTGGTTACATTCCATGAGAGTATCTTGGTCAGCTTATGAACTTTTCAGCCAACCTTCATACAATAGACATTTTTTCTTGCATGCAAGTATTGATTATGTACACCACTAAGTCACTATATTAAAAATACAAACCAAAAGATGTATCATGCTGTTAGTTTCATGAGAGGGAAATTCTTCACATTTTTAACATATTTTCAGTTTTGTTGCAAATATGTGTAAAAAGAAAGTGGGGGAAAGGAAGAGGGAGAAAGAGATGAAAATGGAGTGAGAGATAATTTCAGTCGTTTAAATATTATAATAACCAAGAAAGTTTGAAAGTTGCTATTTTTTAAATATATGTTAACCTATCAAAACTGGCTTTATTATTTCCAAAGTGATAAATGCTAAAACATTATTCATCTTCAGACTCAAGATATTAAAAATTAAAAAACTTTTCACAGCCAGGTGAAGGCCAATAGCCACCAATCAAAAATAGGACACAATGATATATGATGACACAGATGACAGCAGTTTTACCAATAACATTTTTTTTACTGGTACACTGAATGGTTTATGGAAATGTAATTAAAGATTATACTAATTTTACAAAAATATTGTTATTTGGAAAACATTGAAAAATTTACAGTGTCTCATAGTCTTCTACTTTTATATCAATTTCTTACTGCAATAGCGAATGAATACACATTACTCATTATTATATGTGGATGAAGGTGGGAGGTAGCAGAGTGTTGGATAAAATACCTTTCGACAGCTAGTTGCAGCTCAGTGGTCAAATCTTGCACAGGTCAATTAAACTTTCAGCCTCCTGAATTATTAAATATCCAACATTCATACCAAGAGGTAAAATGACTGCCAGGCAAGTAAAAGATACCTACACTGCCTGCTTACTCTGCAAATTCATTCCAAATTCCAGCTTGGTTTTCTGATTTTGACAAAAGGATCTCTAACTAACTTTGTGAACCTCCACTATCTACCACTCGCTTCAAGTAAGGTAACTTTACATGCAGCACAGTTGCAAATAAAAACCACATTTGCTGTCTGCTTTCATTTTGCTCTAACAACAAAGACCATCTCAAATTCTCCTTTTTGACCACAACTAGCTTGCCTCCACAATCTTATAGTTGCCAACTACTTGTCAATTCAGTCCAAAGTTTTCTTGTAAGTAAGAAGTCCTGAAACTAAACTCGTTTTTCGATAAAAATAAAAGTAAATTGATTTACCCAACTTTTGAAAGCACTCCCTTTGTGTGACCACTAGTCAATGACCAAAACTAGAAAACTAAACAAGAATATCTCATGATTGTCTATTAACAAGTATTTCTTACGCATTTTAGTTGTCACTTAGATATCTTGTGCTCAGGTCTTAAAGAGTTTTGGGTGTGGGCAAATTGACAAAATAGTTCTAAATTGACAAATAGTTCTCTGCTTGACAACTATAAGAATGTGAAAGCAAGAATGAGATTATATAAGACTATAAGAAAGTGATTGTTCTTCAGGATTTCAAGGATACAACCTTCATTCATTTTAACAAGCACAAAGAATACCATAAGACTTGTGGCAAACATCATATAATACCCTACTTTTCATTTGCAGGCAACAGAAAGATGTTGAAGAATCATGGCAAAGTGTGGATATCCCCCCCAAAAATTCATCACAATAGATACACGATGGTATACTGGTCAGATTTCAAAGCAACAAAGATATCAAAACCATTCTCTCTCTCCAATAAAGTGAAATAGGCTTATGTCCTTGCTCCTACCCTGTTCAGTCTCATATTTTCAGTTACGCTTACAGATGCCTTTTAAAGATACAAATATTAATATTGGAATTATCATAGAAACCCATGTAATTTATGCACATTTTTTCACAAAAACAAAAATAAAAATGAATTTTAGTGGGATGGGGGTGCGTAAATTACATCAATAGATCGTTTCCAGAATTTTTTTAGAAATTTCTTTTGTTGAAAAATGACATACAAGAAGTTAACTCATTTAATGTCAGAATAGGTTTTTACAAACTTTTTGAAGTTTGACGGTCATGCTGATAATCACGGTCCGGGCCATATTTTACATTGATTGGAGTTGCTACCTATCGCTATGGAGCCCAGCAATTTCCTTCAATTGATCAGTTTTTCTCCACTTAGAGAGTCTAGCTTGCATTTGTTCGCTTTCTCCACATTATGACACAATGAAATTCCTCACCACCAATATCACCGCTATCAGCTCTTTCTACATCTAATGTCGACAACAACAACATCATAATTCATCCTTGCGCACGTAAACTCACTAAGTGAATATGACTCAGCATCACTACAGAAACCTTCATTTACCTTATACGATGTTTAATGTTGTTTCACATTCATGTTGAATTATGCAGCAATTTTATGTTCTTTTCATAGAACACTTGTAATGTATGTATTAGCAGTTCTTTTGGTGTAGTAGATTTTTGCTATTCTTGTTTATGTCTTCTCATAGATGTGTATATTCTGACAAGTAGCTTCTTAAAATTCGCACCTCTCTTATTCAGTAAAAACTGAGTTAAAGTTGCAAAACTGTTTATTTTCTCCTTTTGATTTTTAATGTTTATTTTAGCAGGTTAACAAACTATCAATTTGGTCGCCCAGCTAAAACAGTAATGATAAATTTTTAAGTTTGCTTGACATTTTGTAAGTGTGAAAGGGATTAAAATTGCAATACTCTGTATCAAAGGCTCTGATAAGAATAGGCAGAAGATCAGAGCTTGAGACAAGAAGACGCTTTCGACCAATCAGAATTCTTTTTACATAATCAGTTTGATCAGTCACATTCTTCTGTCGGTTGAGTAAAGTGTCATCCAAGCTGGTGTTTATTGGTAATTCAACTTATTTTGCAATACTTGTGTGTATTTATCAGCTTTGTTTTTGTTGATAAGAATTATCAAAAACTTTTCCTGTGATTGTGATTTGAGAAGACATACAGAAGTATGCTAAAGATCGGACATAACCTCTTGTGGGCAAGAAATGTAAAATAAAGTTTATTATAAATAACACAAACACTTCATAATTTAATAGCTTTCAATGTGATACCTTTTAAATTATTTTTATTTAATGAAAATTTCATAAAATCTAATCATAAGTAAGTGAAATTATGCTAAATACAACTAAATTGAAAACCTTTTTCCCCTGGCCATATTGGCAATTCTGAAAAATTTTGGGTGCAAATTTTACACTAGTAAAAGCTTTTTGTAACAATTTTTATCCTGAAAATCACCTGCGTAAATTATACAGGTGCGCAAATTACATGGGTTTTTACAGTAGATACCACACTGATGCTCAGGCTTAAATCTCAGGAGTCTTTCAACAAAAACCAAAGTTTCAATGACTTTGTATGCCAAAGACTGTGCTCTCAACATTGTCTCAAAGGTTGATATGCAATACAGTGTTGAGAAGTTTTCTGATGTCTAAAAATTTCAGCCTGACAATCAGTACAAAAAACACTGAAGTGATGCATCAGGCAGCTCCAAGAAAGACATATGTTGAACCCAACCATCATCAATGGATAACAGCTGAATGCGGTAGACAAGTTAACCTATCTGGAAGGTATGCTCTCCTTAACTGCCATCAATAATGACAAAATGAATACCAAACTTGCTAAGGACAGTGCCACATTCAAAAGACTTCACAAGAATAGGTGGGACAGAAGAGCATCACTGCAGAGACAACGATCAAGGTTTACTAAGTCATAGTTCTCACCCCATTGTTCTATGGACTGTCTGCCAATGACATCCAAGGAAGCTGAACTGCTACTATACTGCCCATCTGAGAAAAAGTTTTGGCATTAGGATAGCAAGTCAGGATTCATAACACAGAGGCACTCTCTCATACTGAACTGTTCAGCATCCACACAATTTTGAAGCAATTACAACTGTACTGGGCAGGTCACACAGTTTGGATGCCAAAACACTAACTCCTAAAGTCACTGCTCTTTCTAACATAAATTGGTGTGATCAAGTCATATAATAATTGTTATGTAGTCTGAATTACAAGTTTATACATAATACAATTTATATTATACATTATAATAATACATGTTAAAAAGGAAAACGTGTCATGATTTCTCATATCCCTTTCCTTACCAAATTTCAGGTAAGGTGCTTGATAAGCTACCATCACTGCTCTATCATGTTTTATATTTATGTGGGGGAAAAAAAAATCATTATTATTGTTGTTATTATTCACATAAGAACAGTAGATGGGAGAATTGGAATCATACTCAATAAAATTTCTAGTGGTGTTTAATTATCTTAAAATTCATTTATGTTCTTAGTTCAAAGCCAGCTTGAGTTAATTTTGCCTTTCATTCTACTAGAGAGTAATCAACTATATTCCTTCCTACAATTTATAACCTTGAACCCATATTGATAACAGAGTTGGGACCTATATACACTGGAAGCTGTACCAACACTATGGAATGACAAAGAGAAAAAAGATGGTGTAGGCATTTCCTAGAAAAGGTCTCAGAAAATGACAAAGCAACTATAATCTGGGATATGTCAGTACACAGAGAGATCAAGGCTAATAGACCAGATATAGTTGTCAGAGATCAAGAACAAAATGCCTTCTAATAAAACTTGTATCAGTCCAAACGGATGATAATGTATCTCTAAAAGAAATGGAGAAACTCTCAAAATACAAAGATTTGTTAATAGAGATAATCTGAATGTGGAGCCTAAAAAACTGAACCAACTTTTATAATAATAGGTGCATTAGGTATGATTAAAAAATATACAAATACATAACCAAAACACTAAGACTTATAAATATACATATCATGCAGAAAATAGCATTACTAGGCACTGCACACATCCTATACAAAGCACTTTCAATACAATGAAAATAACAACATCAAAACAAACCACAGTAAATACCCAAGGCACACAGAGCTGTGCTCAGTAGTGCAGTGAAAGCATATGATAAAAAAAAAACTATTGAAGAATAACAACACAATATCTAAAGATATTAAGAGAAATATAAAAGAAATTGGAATAGAATGTCTGGTAAGAGATAGCTTGACTGTGAAAAATGAAAAAAGATAGTGCCAATTACTGTTGGGGTCTTGGGCACAGTATCAGAAGCTATTAAGAAGAATATAAAGGAAATAGAAATAGTGTCCAGTAAGATTGCAACAAAAAGTTTGTCTCCTTGGCACAGCCAGAATCATCAGGAAAGAATTAAATAATTGATAATAGATAGCATGGTACTGTAGCAAGCCCACAATTCATACAAGACTCCAGGACTTCCAACAAAAGTGGAGTTAAAATAATGATAATAGTTTTTTCTACTATAGGCACAAGGCCTAAAATTTGGGAGGGGACTAGTCAATTACATCAACCCCAGTGTTTCACTGGCCCTCAATTTATCAACCCCGAAAGGATGAAAGGAAAAGTCTACTTTGGCAGAATTTGAACTCAGAATAATAATAATAATAATAATAATAATAATAATAATAATAATAATAATTATTATTATTATTATTATTATTGTTACTATTATTATTATTAAGGCGGCAAACTGGTAGAATCGTTAGCATGCTGGTTGAAATGCTTAACAGTATTTTGCCCGTTGTTATGTTCTGAGTTCAAATTTCACCGAGGTCGATTTCGCCTTTCATCCTTTCAGGGTTGATAAATTAAGTACCAGTGAAATACTGGGGTCAATGTAACTGACCCAAAATTCTCCCAAAATTTCAGGCCTTGTGCCTATAGTAGAAAGGATTATTATTATTAGTGGTTAGGGTGTTGCACTCATGGTCACGAGATTAGATTTCCAATTCCTAGATTTCCAATTCATCTCACATTGCTCTGTGATCATTTCAACGCCTGATGCTTGGTGCACCATGCACCTGTTCAGGCAATGTTGATTTGATGGAGGGAGTGAGCTAATGTACGACAGACATTTGATCACTATAAACAAATCATTTGTGCAAGTCATTTAGCAGAAGCTGAACACTCATGTTGTCTTCGACGGGAGAATCCATTATTATTATTGTTATTATTATGTCACAAGGCAACAAGCTGGCAGAATAGTTAATATTCCGGGCAAAATTCTTAATGGTATTTTATCCATCTTCACGTTCTGAATTCTAATTCCACTGAGGTTGACATTGTCTTTCAACCTTTTGGGATCAATGAAATAAGTACCAGTTAAACACTGAGGTTGGTGTAATCAACTTACCCCCTCCCCTGAAATTGCTGGCCTTGTGCCAAAATTTGAAATCATTATTATATCATGAAAAATCTCAACTTTATTTTACTGGGTATGATGGAAAGTGCCAGCTGCCCACAGCCAGCAGACTAAGGAGACATTTGTTTATTGATCATGCTTCAAGAATCCTGCAGAGTACTCTTGCAGTTCCAAGCAATGATGATTTTTTTATAGGTATTCCATCTTTACATTCATTCCAATCTTTTTGAGCCATGTTGGTAGTTAAGTACTGATGCTTCCAAGTACACCAATAACCATTGCTTTCACGTTCACTTTTTCTATTGCTCATAACCTCTGTATTTCCCACTCTAATTCATTATAGTTGTTCACTTTAAAATAATAATAATTATTATTATTATTATTATTATCTAATAGCAACAGGTTCACAGAAATACTAAGGTGCCAAACAAAATACCTTAGCATTTATTGCAATTGATGAACAATAGTATCATAGAGTACAGGTCAATCACTGGTTCACCACATTTCACTATACACAAGAACCCACTACCTTCTGACATAAGCATGTTTGTAGTTCAGTGCAAAACAAGTATCACAAAAGACTTTATTCAGAAAGTGTGAATGTTTACATCCTTTGCTGATCTACTCTGTCAACAGACACATGCATTAACTTGGTTTACATCCAATTTCCCATGCCAGCATTGGTCAAAGACTTGTTATTGATGCATTGTTTTATGGCCAGATGCTCTTCCTGTTGCCAACCTTTACCTGTTTTGAAGTATGGGAATTTCTATAACATGTCTTTGAAATTACAGAGATAGAGAATGATTTGTACATAGATAATGTCAACATAATGTCACTATTTTTCTTGGTTAAACAATTTCATAAAAAGACACACTGTAAGCATACACACACACACAATGGACTTCCATACAGTTTCTGTTTACCAATTCCAGTCACAAGCCATTAGTCAGCCTGGAGATATAGTAGAAAGCATTTTCCCAAAATGCCATGCAATGAGATAGAACTCAAAAGCACATAGCTACGAAGTGAACTCCATATCCATCCAGTAATGCCTATGACATTAAATGATAATGATATATATGACAAGCTTTCACACAGTTTCTGTTTACCAAATTCTACCTTCAAGGTATTCATCAATCTGAGGTAGAAGACATTGCCAAGGTACCTCACAAAGGGTCTTAATTTCAGATTATTTAATTGACAACAAAATAAATTTGGCTTCAAATTCTACCACACAATGAAAATCAGTATGTATTTGAGGAATGAAATGGAACAAACAAATTTGTCAATAGTTCTTTTTTTTTTTTTTTACATCACATAACCTAAAATTAATGTTTCAGAAGTTACTATAGATTTATTTGGAATGTTTCCTGTCTATTTTAGAAAGACTTGACATAAATTATCCCTGTGAGGGGAAAGAGATGAAATTATCAATTACACTAATGAAATTATTTCCTTTTATTACCAATACAAAACAGCAAAATCCCTCATTTTCTTGATATACAAAACATTGTATAACTGGAAAATATAAAAAATTAATAGTGATAAATAAAGACATTTTTCTGTGTCTATGCCACACAATTTTGTAATAAAATACAACTCTTATAATACTGCAAGCACTGAGAGAGGAGAACTGAGGTTTATGTAAAAAAGAGTAAGGAGAGAAAGAAAAGATAAAGAGTGTCAGAAAATAAAGAGAAAGAGGTGAAAGACAGAAGGCTACAAGAGACAAAGAGGAGAAGGAAAAAGGTAACAAAAACGAAATAGAATATAAAAAGAACAGGATAGCTAGAAAGGAGAGAAAGAGGAAGACAAAAGGCAGAATCAGAAAGCAAAAGATACAGAATAGGGGAGTAAGGAAAGAATAAAAGAGGGAGAAAAAAGACAGAAGAGGGAAGAGAGGAATGCAATTTAGAAAAGGTCATGTAATAGAATATTTGCAAAAGATTTATTCCATCGATTCAGAGAGATACATTTTAGAAATAATCTAGTTCAGATCAACTACATTAATCATTCTGCTCTCAAGACTGTCAAAAAATCTATGCAAGATGGCCTAACAAGATTGACATACTAAAGAATACAAACTTAGAATAAGTTTAAAAAATAATACCATTGTTTGTTAAACTCATGATAACAATCATTCACATGACAGAGTTTTGATTACTTTAAAGATATGTAGTATAAAAAAAAAAACTGCTGAAGTTATATATGTATCTGTGTATTGTAGTAGATTAATCAAAGTACGTCCACAAAGAGACAAATTATGGCATAGTTTGTTTTTTTATGATGACACTAAACATTATTTACTACTGATAATTTATAAGTATATATTATCATGGCATGCTCAGCTCCTTCTGCATTGTTAAAAACTACTTGGTAGCTTAATAAAAACATCCCCACTCCCCAACTACCATCCTCACATGCTTCCCAGGTCCACAAGCTTAGAGCTACCACAAACATTGGCACAATAAAAAGTAGGTCTGATGAGATTGTTGAAATACTTGGGCAGAAGCATGCAAATGTGTGCTGTGTGCAAAAGGAATGATAGAGGTGAACCTCTACTAGACTGCTTGTGGGCAAGGAACATAAATAAAAATTATGAGATGGGTGTAGGTATACTTCAGACAGAGAAATGGGTGGATAAGGTGACTGAGTTAGGGTGTGCAATAGGAATATTAAGCTAAGAATAGTCTTGTTTAATGTGTCATTTATCTCTGCATATGCTCCACATGTCAGCAGATGTTCAGAAGCACCATTTCTAAGAATCCCTCCATAGATTAGCTCAACAATGAAAAACACCAACATTACCATCAAGGCTGGAGACTTCACTGGTCATATTGGAAAGCACTCAGATGGATTTCATAGCATGCATGGAGATTATGGTTTTGGTTCTAGAACTGAGGAGGGAATAAGGCTGTTGAAGTTTTTTGAAGCAAATGACTTACTGGTTTGCAATACCAACTTCAGGAAACTTGCCAGCCATTTGATCATTTACTAGTCTGGTGGACACACTAGCCAGACTGACTACATTTTCACCAGAAACAGGGACAGGTGGACGCTCATGAATGCAAAGTTCTTCCTAGGTGAAGAATGTACAACTCAACAAAGGTTAATGGTTAGCAACTTCAGACTTAGGGCTAGAAGGACCCAGAGACATAAGCTTGATATGGAAAAGGAGATTACAGAAGCTCAAAGAACAGAAATTTAGAGGTATTGCTGACTTGAATTTTGAAACGCCCTTTTGTCAATTTGTCAAAAAAGCTTTATTTATAACAGTATTAACATACTCTTTACTCTCTTTTACTCTTTTACTTGTTTCAGTCATTTGACTGCGGCCATGCTGGAGCACCACCTTTAGTCGAGCAAATCGACCTCAGGACTTAATCGTTGGAAGCCTAGTACTTATTCTATCAGTTTCTTTTGCTGAACTGCTAAGTTACGGGGATGTAAACACACTAACATCAGTTGTCAAGCGATGTTGGGGGGGACAAACATAGACACGCAAACACACACATATATATACACGACAGGTTTCTTTCAGTTTCCATCTACCAAATCCACTCACAAGGCTTTGGTCAGCCCGAGGCTATAGTAGAAGACTTGCCCAAGGTGCCACACAGATGTTCTTTTTTTTCCTTTTTTTTGTTTTATAATTACTGACCTATTTATTTTTTGATGTCCTGCCAACTTGCCCAAATCAACCAAGCTGCCAAAGGGCTCAATCCAATTTTTCTATGCAATTTTTGAAAAAAATTTGTTTTGTAATCTTTACTCATTGTAATCAATAAAAAAAATATTCAACGTAAATTGGATTAATAAATTTATTTATCATTTATTTATTAGAAGGAACAGACAGAGACATATGACATAAAGAGCAACTGGAAGTTCTTACAGGATAATCTGAAAATGACAGACCAAATCTGAGGTTGGATCAAGGCTCTTGTCAGACCGAGGGTGAAAAGGTAGTGGAACAGTGAGATCGACATGGCCATCCATAAAAGAGAAAAGACAGGTTTGGACAGAATGGAAAAATAGGGGTAGCCATATCAGATAGCTAAAAGGAAAGCTAGACATGAGGTTTCTCTAGAAAGGGCAGAAGCAGAAAGGCAGAGGTTTGCCAATGTCTTACAGCATGAAGATCAGAGACTTGAGGTGTTCTGGATTGCTAGATATTGTGTCAGAGAGAATTGAGACGTTGTGGGAGAGAAGTGTGTATGGATGGAGAATGATTTGGTTATACTTAGTAATTCTGAAAAGAAAAAGGCATGGAAGAGCTTCTATGAAAGGTTATTAAATGTGGTGAATGAATAGGAGAAAGGGAATCTCCTATCCTAGTTGGCAACAGTATGATAGACAAGGCAGTTAAAGATATGAAGACAAGGAAAGCCATTGGTCCATCAGGAGTCACTGGTGAGCTGTTTAAAATATCTGGTAGAGTAGAATACGATCTAGTCACCTGTATAGTTAATCAGGTTATTGAAGAAGGCATAATCCCAGGTGACTGGTGTAGCAACATTATAGTCAGCTGTTACAAAAGTAAAGAAGATGCTTTAGATAGAAGTAATTATAGAGGCATCAAATTGCTGGACCAGGTCAGGAAAGTTACAGAAAGAGTTATAAACAATTAATTAGGAACAAAATTAGGCTAGATGAAATGCAGTTTGGTTTTGTGCCGAAGAGAAGCACTACTGATGCTATTTTCATAGTCATGCAACTGCGAGAGAAGTATTTAGCTAAGAATAAGCAGTTGTACCTGGCATTTGTTGAGTTGGAGAAAGCCTTCAACAGAGTATCTCACTCTGTGATATGGTAGTCTCTGAGGAAGCTAAAGATAGATGAATGGCTTGTGAAAGCAGTACAGGCCATATACAATAGTGCTGTTTGTAAGGTAATAGTTAGTGATGAGTTTAGTGTACAGGGAGGCATTCAGAGTTTGGTTCTCAATCCACTCCTCTCATCATTGAACTCTTGGAGTTGCTTTCAGATATGATCCATCCCATTCTTATAAAAATGATAATTTTGTCCAAATTGGTGTGCTAAACTCATTTCTGCAAAGCTTTAATATTTCCAAATGAAACTAATGGCATGTGCTGCTCAGGTGGTAAGGTAAGATTGCCAGCACAACTAGCTCCTCCACAGAGAAGGGAGATGAGACTTTCCCAAGTTCAGCAAAGGCATACTGCAGCACGTCAGACGGAGTCTCAATACAGAAAGAGATGAGATTTTACCAAGATCAGCAAATGCATGCTGCAGCACGTCAAATGAAGTCTCAAGAGAGAAGGGGAATGTAACATTCCCAACATCAACAAACACATGCAGTAGCACATCAAATGGAGTCTCAAGACAGAAGTGAGAGACTTTCCAAAGATCAGCAAATGCATGTAGCAGCACATCAAATGGAGTCTCAAGATCAGCAAAGGCATGCTGCAGTACCTAATGCTGAATCATTAAAACGTTTTCATGATTAGACAGAGGTCCCATAGAACAGCTCTCAGTAACAGACTATGTACAAATTCATTGTTCACAACTGCTGGAGCTGCTTTCAGATATGATCCATCCCATTTTTATAAAAATAATTTTGTCCAAATTGGTGTGCTAAACTCAAATTGTCATTTCTTCAAAGCTTTAAAATTTCCAAATGAAACTTATGGCATGTGCTGCTCAGGCAGTAAGGCAAGATGCCAGCACTTCCAGCTCCTCTTCAACCTCTTATAGATCTTCTGGAAGGCACTTCCATCCAGTCAAAGGATTTTCTGAACAATATCAGACAATACAACCCTGTATTTCAAATGATATCATTTGGTGCATCTAAGGAGATGGTTGAACATGGATTTACGCCAATGTTCAAAGTTCAAGGGCAAGTCTATCACCTCATTGCTTCCCTGTTACCAACAAATAAACAACCACAGTTCCTCCAAATTTACTTTATGAGTGATTTAGGGCAACAAACCCAAAGGAGGTGTCAAAACTTCAGACGATGAGTCATCTTAGACGCAGCGCCAACCATCGCAAAGGAGAGTATATCCACTAACAGCTTTACGGTGCATTCAAAAATTACCTACGCCCCCACCTCCAATTTTCCATGACAGGTTAGGGCCTGGAATACTCCAAACAGACACGTGACATGTCACTTAATCGAATTAACCCCATTATTTACTCCACAAATGTTTTGTCATCAATGCTACACTTTCCCGTATCACCTGTTTCAACATAACTGTAATATATATATATATATATATATATATATATATATATATATATATATATATATATATATACAAACTATGCCATTGTAATCCCAATCCCAAGCAACACCGGATATCTCTGCTAGTATGTGTGTGTATATATATATATATAGACAGATAAGACTACATTACTGAAAGTGTCCCTTTTCAAGATGATAGGGTGGGAAAGATTGGCAGCTATTTCTACTAGGTCAAGCAACAATGAAAATAGAGGCTCTTGCATTGGCTTACATAAGTTGATGATAAAAGGAATTTGTTTAAAAAGTGAGATCAAGAAAGATTATGATGAATTAAAAAAATCAGGATCTAACAGCATTAGGTTATAAATAATAGACGATTAACACATGGAAAGATGCTGTATTGCAAACATGTCTGCTCATACCAACATGAAAATTAAAATCATGATAGTGTTTTCTCTCTCTCTCCCCCTGTATATAGATAGATACAAGTATGTGAATGTATAAACATACACACAAGCAATTACACATGACACAGATAAATATGTAATAGTTTGGATTTTAGCTAATTATAGTGAAACAAAATTTTCAAGAATATATGGACACATACATCCAAGGAATAATTTCAAATATATATATATATATATATATATATGGTAGAGCATTATTTCCTTAAGATATCAGAAATAAAATAAACAAGCAAAAAGCCCAAAATTAAGAACCACCCCAATACATACATACTGGACTGGAGAGATAAGTAAAATGCCAGATTAATTAGACATTTACCTTTTTAAGAGTAGACATCCTGTTAGAACTTGGAAAATATTTGTCAGATGAATGAAATGAGAAGCATTAAGTGGCAGGAAGAGCAAGAGTAAACAGTGTATTTTTTCTTAAGTGGATAACTTCCTTGATGAACATTGTAGTGTATAAAGAAGTTAAAGAAAACATTCTGTTAGCAGGCAGAGTATGAGCAAAATCAGTGATGGGTCTATGTGCACACACACACACATGCTATCTTGCTCTCCCATTCCCCACCCCAATTCATTTCATAACTTTTACTTCTTTATTAGTTAACATAAGAACAATGTCTCATTATAAGAAAGCTTAAGAAGTATAGTTGCATGATAAATTCTGTTCAATCAGTAAATATTTGCTTCATTGTATATATAGTATATCCCATCCCACGCTCTTGCATAAGTATATTTCTCCTTCTGCAGCTATTTCAGTTTAAATTATCTTCATGCCCACACTGAGATCAGATAACTTTAGTAATAACTGATAAATAGACCCACATCAGCCCCTACAAATATCTATAATTATACATTTATTTCTATGCTCTGGACAAAATCAAATGATATTTATAATACTAATTCAGGGTTGTAATAATAAGTGATGAAATACAGGCTAGAAGCTAATGAGTTTAGACTTTGATACAGACATTATACTCCTCAGAACAAGTCGTTTTTAATACTGATTCAGTAATTTTAGTTTGCAACAGGTTCTACTTCTTCCTACAAAACAGTTAAATTGTAAATAGTAAGAGGTGTCCATCATAAAAATGTAATTGCAACAAAATTCAAATATAGAAAGAAGGGAAAAAATTTACTAATCTATAATATAAATTGGACATGGGTGATCGTTGTATTCTTTGTCTTAAGGTTCACAGCCAAACGGCTGGGTGAATTTGCATGAAAAATGGCACACGTGCAGATGGGTGCATAGATTGGAATGCGGTTTGTAATTTTTTTCCTAGCCCCATACTTACCAAGAAAATCGATTAAAACTTTTTCTAATGGAATTTCCCTCTTTGATCCGCCATTAAAACAACCAGTTGCTCACACAGCCGGCATATACCATTTCGCTAGCAACAAGGGGAGTACAGGATGACAGTCAGCCAAAACTTTCACTATGCTGTCTCTCTTCTTTCACCTTTTTTGTAGGGTTAATAATCTTAATCTTTAGTTACAGTTTCTCATTCAAACTACATAATATGCAGAATTGTCGGATTAAGACAGTAGGGTGTCTTGAGGGAGATTTGGCTGCTATTTCTACCAGGTGTAGCTACCATGTAGAGGTCTGAACTAATTTTCATTCACATATTTGCATTTCAAAAATTTAACATAATCATCATCATCAGAGAGTATAGTGGGTGCTTTTACATGTCACCTGCACGAGGGCCAGTCAGGCGGTACTGGCAACGGCCACGCTCAAAATAGTGC
>NC_068991.1:35075689-35076403 GCF_001194135.2 Octopus bimaculoides | reverse complement strand
CTCAGCAGTCACAGCCCATGTTTCACTGCCATGTAGCATGGCTGTTCGTACACATGCATCATACAGTCTGCCTTTTACTCTGAGTGAGAGTCCCTTTGTCGCCAGCAGAGGTAAGAGCTCTCTAAACTTTGCCCAGGCTATTCTTATTCTAGCAACTACACTTTCAGCGCACCCACCCCCACTACTAACTTGGTCACCCAGATAGCGGAAGCTATCGACTACCTCTAGTTTTTCTCCCTGGAATGAGATAGAAGTTGTTTCCTGTTTGTTTACAGTGATAATTGCACCTGAACATCTGCCACATACAAAAACTAACACCCTAGTTAACCTGCCTTTGATATTCCTGTACCTCTTATGCGTCTATAGCTTGCACCGGGTACATCTTATAGAGTTACTACCTACTCCTTTTCTACATACTGAGCAGGGCAATCTACCTGAAGGGGTTTATGTTTTATCTACCTTCCTACTTATTAGGATTTTGGTTTCTGCTAGGTTGACTCTAAGGCCCTTCGATTCTAGTCCTTGCTTCCACACCTGAAACTTCTCTAGTTCTGATAGTGACTCCGCAATTAGAGCAAGGTCATCAGCATAGAGGAGCTCCCAAGGGCAACCTGTCTTGAATTCCTCTGTGATCGCCTGGAGGACTATGATAAATAGGAGGGGGCTGAGGACGGAACCTTGGTGGACCCCTACCTCTACCTGGAATTCATTACT
>NC_068991.1:35063793-35074401 GCF_001194135.2 Octopus bimaculoides | reverse complement strand
TATATATATATATATATATATATATATATATATATTACACATACACACATTAACTTGTATTTCTCACCTGTCTGAGGAAGTGTTTGGTCTTGGTTATGAATGCTGCACTTATTGGGTATATCTACAGATGTACATCATTTATTAACAAATACTGAAACATATGTAACAGATGTAATAAAGGAATACCAAATAAATACAAGCCTATGATCTTTTCACTCATTACTGATGTGATGTTTGTATTACATTGCAGCTCTACTCAATCTGCACAGGATCCTGTGAGATCAAGCAACAGTGGGAGTTAAATGTGATTACCAATAAGAGCCAAAACCTGGATGTTGCACACTAAACTCATCTATTCCTACTTGTGTCTATGTGCACATACATGTATACACATACATATGTATGTACACACATAATGTACAAATATTTATGTGTGAATGTGTGTGTGGGGGGGATGTGTGTACGTATACACATGTCTATAAAGCAGCATATACCATAATGCAAAGGCAAAGTCTATTTTAAAATAGTTTCAACATCTGTTCAGAATTCATGCCAACATAGGTCTCTATTGTCCTTGTTCCAGTTTAAATACAACTCTAACTTTAGGTAGCTATTTTTGTTCTGTAGACTTACATAACTACCTACTTGGTAGTCCCTAGCTCTACTCACCAACTGTAATGTCCAGCTACAGAGAAATAATGTATACTGCCTCCATTAATTCTTCATGACTAATCAACAATTTTATATCACAGCACAAACTACTCCCATTAGATAACCAGAACTAGACACCCACAATTTAGAGTAACATACATTACAAATTTATTCTAAGATTTGATAAAAGGAAATGCCAAATTCTTCTGCATACTGAGTCATGTTATTTTTCAATATTTAATGCTAAGTTCAAAAATGGAAATTTTGAACTCAAAGAGGCACCTTGTTCTGGTCATCCAGTTGAGTCTGCTGAAGAGTTTTTAAGCCAACTTTTGCACGAAAATTCTCGTCAAACGACAAGGGAACTGGCAGAGAAAATGGAATGCTCCTACACTGCTATAGAGAAGCATCTTCACTCAATGGGAAAGGTTCAGAAGTATGGAGCGTGGGTTCTGCATGCATGAAGTGACAACAACAAAA
The DNA here is from genome assembly GCF_001194135.2 of Octopus bimaculoides. NCBI lineage: Eukaryota > Metazoa > Mollusca > Cephalopoda > Octopoda > Octopodidae > Octopus > Octopus bimaculoides. The sequence goes on along the minus strand of NC_068991.1, from coordinate 35,073,270 downwards.
ATCAATGAGCCACAATCTCCGCTGGTTTGCTTGCTCGTCACCACTCAACTCATGGACACAAGCAACGATTTCTTTACCAAATCGTTACTGGCGATGAAAAATGGTGCCTGTACATCAATATGAAGCAGTGTAAGGAATGGCTTAGCCCTGGTAAACAAGCAACACCGCACGTGAAACAAGATCTTCATCCGCGTAAAACGATATGCATATGGTGGGACTGGGAAGGGATTATCCATTACAAATTGCTTGAACGGAACCAAACGGTCAATGCAGAACTATGTTCAACAGATGGAACAACTCAACACGGCTATTCAAAAGAAAAGACTTAATCGGCAGCATAGAGTTCTTCTGCTGCACAACAACGCCTGCCCTCGTATTGCCAATATGACCTAGGAAGCCATTCAAACGCATGACTGGGAAGTGCTGCCACATCTGCCGTTACTCTCCTGATTTGGCACCAACGGATTTCCACCTCTTTCAAATGCTATGCATAGAGTTTCATTCAATACTGATGCAGAATTGAGAGCTTGGTTATATAAATTTTTTGAGTCGAAATCAGGTGATTTCTACCAACAAGGTATTGAAAATCTTGTTGAACATTGGGAAGAAGTTGTAAACAACAAGAGTGAATACATTATTCATTAATTAGTTGTTATTTTTTATTAAACCTTTAAAAAAATTTTAATTAAAAAAAAAAGGCGGGAACTTAGTTGCCAACCCAATAGATGGATAACAATGTTTGTGAATAAAAAAAATATATATATAGGTCAGAAACTATTTCACTTCACGATTGAGTTGTTAGAAAATAAAATGAACATCCCATGTAATTATTTTTTCAAACAATATGCAGATGCCAAAATTATGTCAACACAGAAACATTTTTTCTTGTCCTACTTCCTCATAAGATATTTACATTCCCCATGGCTAGGTGAATAAATCATTTTGTGTTCAAGATTCAAGATTAATTTAAGGGAGATGCAAAATTCATCATCAAAATAAGTTAATGTTAAAGGAAATAAAGGAATAGTAGCTAAAGTCCAAGTAAAGCTGACCTGTATGTCACTGAAGTCATACAGATTGTCACAAAACTTCCTGAGAAGCTGGTATAAAATTATCCCATATCAAGAATAAAATATTGGGTTAGATTGTTCAGTTTTGCCAACACTAAATTCAAGCACTCTAATAAGTAGCTAACTTCAGTCTGACCCTTGTGCATGCACACTCGTTACATACTCGATACTTCAATGGAATTTGACACCAACTTTCAATGAGAAAGGCTGTATTTTGTGAGCTTCAGATCACACTGAAAATGGAGAACCAAAACAAACATGTATGGAGAGGGTGCTGTTACAAAAAGTGTGTACCAGAGGCATTTTCCAAGATTTCAATCAGGATATTTCTTGGCTCAAAATACACCTTGTTCTGGTCAGCCAGCTGAGATTAACAGTGACAAAATGAAGGAGATAGTGACACCATCCTCCGTTATAAAACCAGGATGATTGCAAATATTCTTCAAATATCCAAATCAAGTGTTGAAAACCCTCTGCATCAACTTGGTTTACATCTTTAGCCTCACTGTTTGGGTTTCACATCAATTGAATGAGGCTAACCTCGGCCAATGGATTTTCAACTGTAATTCATTATAGAAATGTGGAGAAAATTATCATTTTCTTTTTTAAAGGAGTGGTGACAGGCAAAGAAAATGAAACATCTGGAACAATGTGGAGTGAAAACGATAATGGAGAAAGCACAACAATCCACCATAAACAACTGTCAAAGCAGGACTTCGCTTGAAGAAAGTTATGACTTCAATTTGGTGGGATCAGAAGGATGTTGTCTATAATGAGCTTCTTCTCATGGACAGGAACATCAATCCAAATGTGTACCATGACTAGCTGGACAAATTAATGCAGTAATCCACCAGAAGTATCCAGCACTTGCTAATTGTAAAGGCATTGTCTTTCATCATGCCAAACCAGACTGCACACTTCTTTGCAGACATGGAGGAACTTACTGGGGCTTGGCTGGGAAGTTTTACTGCACCCTCTATATACACCTGCCCTTGCACCTTCAGATTTCCACCTGTTTGAGTCTCTTCAAAATTCATTAAATGGATAAGCCTTCAGATCTGAAGAGGATGCAAAAACTTACCTGGAAGAGTTTTTCACTAGTAAAGACACAAAATTCTTTGAGCAGGGAATAATGGATCTGCCCACAAGATGACAGAAGATATTGGAATAAAACAGTCATTATATCACTGCTCGAATAAACCACTTTGCATTTAAAACTTGTATCTCATTTTTGCATAAAAAATCCAAATGGACATTTTCACCAACCCAATTTTTTTTTAGTCAAAAAGTATCAGAATTCATGATGTTTGCAGATTCTACCATGCATGTGAAAACAGATTTACTAAATCTTTCATTTGTGTGTGTATATGTATATTGTGTGTATGTGTATGTTATGCATATTTGTATTTGAATGTTGTGTGTGTGGGGGGGGGAGAATAGGCAGGCTAGTGCCATTGAGTAATAAGATCTAGATGGATCTCCTGCTTTCAAAGCTAACCAACAAATAAAGGAACTGAAATTTTACATACAAATAAAGGTGTAATATTCAAGAGTGCCTCTGTGATAAGATCAAATACTATATACCAGTGTAAATCATCTTAGCCTCTGAAATCAGTTTCAACTATCAGCAATTTTAGTAAGTCAGTAGAATACTATTTTTAGCAATTTACTGGAAATATCTCATACATGATCAAAATACATTTACTTAAATTTTTTTTCCTGACAAAACACAGCTACCATATTCACGCTTTCTTTCATTAAAAAAAGAAAGCTGTTTTATATCATGCACATATTTATGGTCTACATAGGTAAAGTTCAAAAATAACATCTGAATTTTTTTTTTTTTTTTTGCTTTGTTTAAGATACCTGAACTTGGACAGTTTATTTTATACAGCAATTATAATAAATTTTCCATAAAGAGTACATTATACACAAGAGGAATATTTCCCAGGATTCCATTGCTCATAATTACTATTCCATAATATACACAAGTGTAACTTTACATAAATTTAATCATACTACATTCTCAATCCCTGCTACACACTTACATTCTATACTACATTCAAAAACAAATCACCTCTCTTAAAAGCTAGTTTTCACTTACCAATTCTTTATCCCAACATTTTTTCCCTCATCTTTCTTACAATGGCTTCCAATCATCTGATATTGCTAACTTAATGCTACTTCCAACTAAATCCATTTGAATTACCTACCGTTACTCTTCTCACTACCCTCTTTGTCTTAATTCTCAAATCTTGTATCAAGTACTTAATCCCTCCTTTTCAAAGCAGTATTCCTCGAGAAAAAGTTATTACTATATGATGACTCAAAACACCTGCAGCCACCCTTCTTATTACATATGCCAAGTTTCATTTCTCAAATCCCGTACTAAATAATTTACTCAAAATCTGCACACCACACACTAACCCGCAACAATCCAAACTGAACAATAACAGTACCGGTCTCACCTGATTGTCCTTAAGATGGATCAGAAAAATGTTACAGGTTACAGCTTCTATTCAAACATTTCAAAATAAAATAATTAGAAATAATTTTGGAATGAGTATCTTGATCATGCAAAATGAAATAAGCTCAAAGAAATGAAAAACAAAGTTAACCTCCATTTGGCTTGGGCATCTAGTTGGAGTTTTAATATTTGTGCCAAATTCACCAATATTAAATAATGTGAAAAACCACTGAGCTCCAAAATACCAAAGGACTAGATATGATGATATAGTTTCTACTAATTCTTCAGCTCTGAATATTAAATATTAGAAAAATACTACTAATTAAAATTAACATAAGTAACTTACCTTTTGTGCAGCACCAAGAACTTTGTCTAAGAATCGCAGCCATTCAAAAACAAATACTGGCCTTTTTGACTCCTGAATTTTTTTGAATGCTTCCTCATTCAGCAGGAGACTGTGAGCAAGCTCCATGGCGTTCAAGACATACATGTATATTTTAGGCCTGTTATCTTGAAAAACAACTCAATATCTGAAATAGTAAACAAAAAAAAAATGTATATATATATATGAATATACATGTATATAAATCAGATCCATATATGAAATAAGATCTTACACAGGTAAAACATTATAAATTGAACAAGCAAAAAAAATGCTTTGACAATCAAACCATCACCATCGTTTTAATGTCTACTGTTCTATGGATTAGATGATGGTATGTTTGGGAAAAACTTCTATGGCCTGATGCCCTTGATGGTGCCAACCTTACATCTTTCCAAGTAGGTAATAACCACCCCATCTATCAAATGACAAATAATCCAGATATGATTATATAGAAAGCTGGAAACAAATGATACAGTATGAATGGAATTTTATTTACAATCAATGAACACACATGAAGATGAAGGAAAATATGAACTCTCATGAACACACACACACATATATGTGTGTGTGTATATATATATATATATATATATATATACACACACACACACACACAAACATACAAGCATATAAACATATACACATATATAGGAGGGGTGTTCATTAAAGATTTCCCCTGACCCACTTCCTAAGGACTGGGATAAATGAAACTTGGCATAATTATCAGTCCTCTACATAGCCACCACCAAAAGTGACACACTTCTCCCATCACTTTATGCAGTTGTGAAAACCTCATTTGTAGCAGTCAGTAGGTTGCATCTGGAGCCAAGACTGTACCTCAGAAATAAATTCATCATCATATGAAAAGTGCTTCCCATTCAAAAATAAATTAATGGTTGGAAAGAAGTGGAAGTCTGATGATGCGAGGTCGAGAGAGTAAGGGGGATGAGGAACGATTTCATAGCCACAGGAGTGTGTTTTTATCTGAGCAACATGCACACTGTGAACTGGGGCATTGTCTTTGACAAGGCAGACTCCTTTGGTCAGCATGCCATGCCTCTCTGCTTTGATGGCATCCTGCAATTTTTGCAGCAGAGAAGCATAACATGCTCTGTTAATAGTGGTGCCCTTTGCCAGAAAATCCATCATCACTACCCTGCGCTGGTCCCAAAAGACTACTGAGGGTTGGACACGAGCCTTCTTAGGAGGTAGTGAGTTATCATGCTTCCATTGCTTCAATTGGATCATAGTGATGGATCCATGTTTCATCCTGTGTGATAAGTCTGCTGAAAAAGTCCTCCTCATTTTTTTGGCACACTGTCAAAAGAGCCTGGGAGCAAGTGATTTGTTCCTGCTTATGAAAAGGTGTGAGCATCCAGGGAATCCATCATGCAGACAACTTCCACATGTGCAAATGGTCGTGAATGATTTTCTCCATGGACCCTACACTTATCTTCATTTCTTAGGCTAGTCACTGAATAGTTATGCAGTGATCCTCCAAAATGGCAGCTTCCACTTTATGAATGATGTCATCAATGGTGAAATATGGTTGTCCAGGAATAAGAGCAGTTTCCACCTATATTCGACCATGTTTGAATTGGCAATGCCAGTGCTTGACTACATCATATGATGGTGCATCACCACCATAAACTTCTTTCATCTCATCAAAATCACTTTTGGTGTATGACCTTTCAAGTATAAGAACTTGATCACTGATCTACATTCAACTGCCTCCATTATAGCACCTTAGTCCACTTCAGCAGCTGTAAAAGACAAACAAATACTAGTGAAAAGCTGAAATTTACAATGTGAGAAGTAAAGACATGTATGATTATACCTGTACAAGTTCCGCTTACTGAAATAACTGCAAGTTGGTCAAGGGAAATCTTTAACAAACAGTGTGTCTATATATATATACCGTAAATCCTTGACGCAATTTTTTTCCCAAAATTTAAAAGTCAAAATCCCTGGTGTGTACTATATACGAGGTTAAAAATGAAAAATATTTTCTAAGCAATGTCCGAGTCTCTATTTGCTGTCTGGCAATGTTTATTCAGATGCATTTTGTGATGCCGGGCACGAAAATACCTTAAGCTTAGCCTGAAAGCAATGAAGTCATAAAAGAATCATCCATAACTTGCAGTAAGCAACATTTCTTAAAATAAAAGTATTCAGAACACAGAATAACATGTAACAAAAACAATTTGCAGACATGTTTACATTCCCATATAACAGTTAAGAACATCACCATTATTGTATTAAGCATGCGCGGAAGTGTTAATTACGCACAAATTGTGCTTAATAGTTTAGCACTAAATAGTTCATCCTGCTGTTTCTATTGGCAGTTCGCATCATTACCTGGGATAAGGTGGTGAAGCACGACCTTCGAACATTAGGCCTCACTGAGGCAATGACCAGTGACTTGGACCTTTGGAAATATGCAGTACGTGAGAAGACCCGGCAAGGCATGTGAGAGCATAATCTGTGACTTCTGCCAGAAGTGTAGCCAGCTCACTAATTCGTATCTTTACTTCATTGGACACTAAAAACCCTGCTTGCGAAGACCTGTTGAGGCAAGTGAATTTGGAATTTGAAATCTGAAATCGAAACGAATCTGACGACTGGCACCCATGCCAACTTCTCTTTCATTGGACACTAAATTCTGCTTGCGAAGACCTGTTGGGGCAAGTAAAATCGAAATTGAACCATACTCAATGACTGGTCACCGCGCCAGTGGAGCACTAACAGCACTGTCGAGCATGTTCATTGCCAGAGCAGCTGTCTGGCTTCCGTGCTAGTGGCCCGTAATTAGCACCATTAGAGCGTAATCGTCACCAGAGTTGCCTTCTAGCACTTGTGCTGGTGGCACGTTAGAAAATCATTCGAGTGAGGTCGTTGCCAGTGCCGCTGGACTGGCTCCCGTGCAGGTGGCATGTAAAAAACACCTTTTTAAGTGTGGCCGTTGCCAGTACCGTGTGACTGGCCCTTGTGCCGGTGGCATGTAAAAGCACCCACTACAATCTCGGAGTGGTTGGTGTTAGGAAGGGCATCCAGCTGTAGAAACTCTGCCAGATCAGATTGGAGCCTGGTGCAGCCTTCTGGCTTGCCAGTCCTCCGTCCAACCCATGCTAGCATGGAAAGCGGACGTTAAATGATGATGAGGATGATGATGATGATATACACACAAAAAAAGGTTTTGAAAAACTTGTTTAGTGAGGGGATTTATGTAGTGATGTAATCGTGAATTAAAATATGTAAAAAGATAAAAGTTGGTTATGCGTGCATATTAAGACGTGCTCTGTATTTTTCAATGAAAAAAGTTTATTTATTTAAACGTTCTTGTGAAGAAATTGTATCTTTGCACAGGCAGAAGGGGAATACTGTGAAATTTGGTTTGATGTTATCTGCACATTTTTCTATATGTTCACTGAGAGGAATTTGCCTGTATTGCGGGAAACGGATTTGCTCTTTATGTAGAGTGGTTCTCCGTCTCAAGGTCATACTTGTCTGTCCAATATAGTTATGTCCACAACCCGAGCAGGTTATTACATAAATTAGGTTCTCAGAGGCACAAGTGAAACTAGTTTTAATTGTGAACCTCTGTCCTTGTTTGAAAAGGAAATCTGAGCCTTCAAGTAAGTTGGGGCAGGTTCCACAGTTTGGGCATACACATTTTTTAACCGTTGGTTTTGTGGTTGTTTTGTAAAGCTTTGCATTTGATAGCAGTCTCTTTAGTGATTTGTGTTGCTTTTTGCATTTGATGAGTTTGTGTTTTCAGGATGTTGTTCATTTTTGGATCTCTAGTTAGTAAAGGGAGATTTTGCACAATAGTGTTGAATGCCTCACTGTTTCTGGGGTTGTGTGTTGATATAAATATTAGTGTTTTGAGATGAGTTGTGGTGTTATGTTTTGCTGTTCTTAGTGTTTGTAACGACTGATTTTTTTTTTGCACATTTAATTCCCTCGTCCATATGTGAGGGTGGATATTGTCTTTCAGTAAGCATTGTTTTGAGGTCTTGAAGACGAAGGTCCCAAGTAGTTCTATCAGACACTATAGTGCAAATCCTTTTTGCCAAATTGAAAGGGATATTTATTTTGATGTGTTTCGGGTGGCATGAGCTAAAGAGGAGATATTGTTTTGAATCAATTGGTTTACAATAGATGTCAGTTATAATTTGATTGTTGACTATTTTTATCATAATGTCTAAAAATGGGAGCTGTTCTTTATTAAATTCCATGGTAAATTGAATGTTACTATTTATATCATTTAGTGTTGATTTGAAATCAAAAAGTTTGTTGATGTTCTTCAGGGCCTTAGAGTCAACCTAGCTAAAACCAAAGTCCTAATAAGTAGGAAGATAGACAAAACACAAACCACTTCAGGTAGATGGCCCTGCTCGATCTGTAGAAAAGGTGTAGGCAGAAACTCTCTAAGATGCACCCAGTGCAAGCTATGGACACATAAGAGGTGCAGCAATATCAAAGGAAGGTTAACTAGGAAGTTAGTTTTTGTATGTAGTAGATGTTCAGGAGCAATAAACACTGTGAATGTGCAGAAAACAACTTCTGCCACATTCCAGGGAGAAAAACTAGACATAGTTGATAGCTTCCGCTATCTAGGTGACCAAGTTAGTAGTGGGGGAGGGTACGCTGAAAGTGTAGCTGCTAGAATAAGAATAGCCTGGGCAAAGTTCAGAGAGCTCTTATCTCTGCTGGTGACAAAGGGTCTCTCTCTCAGGCAGACTACATGACGCATGTGTATGAACAGCCATACTGTTGAAGACATGCGTAGGCTCGCAAGGAATGAAGCCAGTATGCTCCGATGGATGTGTAATGTCAGTGTGCATACTAGACAGAGCGTAAGTACCTTGAGAGAAAAGTTGAACCTAAGAAGCATCAGTCGTGGTGTGCAAGAAAGACGATTGCACTGGTATGGTCATGTGGCGAAAATGGATGATGATAGCTGTGTGAAAAAGTGCCACTCCTTAGCAGTTAAGGGAACCTGTGGAAGTGGTAGGCCCAGGAAGACCTGGGATAAGGTGGTGAGGCACGACCTTCGAACATTGGGCCTCACTGAGGCGATGACTTCTGACCGAGACCTTTGGAAATACGCTGTGCATGAGAAGACCCGGCAAGCCAAATGAGACCTAAATCCAAGGTCTCCTCCAGGAGTGTAGCCAGCCCACTTATGTGTACCTTCCTCATTGGACACCATTTTGAGTGTGGCCATTGCCAATACCACCCAACTGGCCTTCGTGCCGGTGGCACGTAAAAGCACCCACTACACTCTCAGAGTGGTTGGCATTAGGAAGGGCATCCAGCTGTAGAAACTCTGCCAAATCAGATTGGAGCCTGGTGTAGCCATCTGGTTCACCAGTCCTCAGTCAAATCGTCCAACCCATGCTAGCATGGAAAGCGGACATTAAACGATGATGATGATGATAATATATATATATATATATATATATATATACATAGTCAATTTAAACATGAATAAGCAAGAAAAAACACGAAAAACATGAAAAAACGAGAGGACATAGAATAAGTACAGTGTT
>NC_068991.1:35061485-35063123 GCF_001194135.2 Octopus bimaculoides | reverse complement strand
TATATATATGTATATGTATATGTAGTGTGTGTGTGTTTTGTTTCCAGTGTGCATGTGTGTGTGTATGTATGTATGTATGTATATGTGTACGTGTGGGATGTGTGCACATGAGGTTGTGTCTGTGGAGTAATTATACTTTACTGTGCGTGTGTGTGCTTGTGTGTGTGTGTACATGTATGTATAATTGTGTGCGTGTATGTATGAGTGTGTGCTGTGTGTGAGGTATGTGTGGGTTCATCTGCGTGTGCATGTATGTGTGTGTGTGTGAGTGTGTGTGCGTATGTACATGTGTATTTTGTGTGTGCGTATGTGTGTATGTGCATGAATGAGGGGTTGTGTAGGGGGTATAGGTGCGTTTTTTGTGCGTGTATGCATGTGTGTGTGTGTACGTGTGTATGTGTGTGTGTGTACGTGTGTATGTGTGTGTGTGTATGTGTGCGTTCATATGCGTGTGTGTATGTATCTATGTGTATACGTGTGTGTGTGTGCATGCGTGTATGTATATGTGTATGTGAGTTTGTGTATGCGTGGGTTGTGTGGGGGTTGTGTGTGGGGTTGCGTGTGGGGTTTGTGTAGGCGTATTTGTGTGTACCTGTATGTGCGTGTGTTTTTGCCCATGTGTATGTAACTGTGTGCGTGTCTGTATGTGCATTGTGTGTTGGAGGTATATGTGCGTACATGTACTTGTATGTGTATGTACATGTGTATACGTGTGTGTGTATGTGTGTGTGTATATGTGTGTGTGTGCGTGTGTATGTACTTGTGTACATGTACGTATGTGCGTGCGTGTGTATGTGCGTGAATGTGGAATTGTGTCGGGTCATGTGTGCATTTTGTTGTGTGTATACGTGTGTGCTTGAGTGTGTATGTGTATGTGTATGTGTGTGCATGTATACGTTTATGTTTGTGTGTGTGTGTGTGTGTATATAGGTATGTGTGTGTGTGTTCGTAGAGTTGTGTGGGTTAGGTATCTGTGCATTCCTCTGTGTGTGTGCGTTTGTGCACGTGTGTGTATGCGTGGGAGTGTGGGTGTGTATGTGCATGTATGTGTGTGGAAGTATGTGTGTGTGTGTATATGTGCATGTATGTGTGTGGTGTGTGTGGGAGGTATATGTGCGTTCATGTGTGTATACGGGTGCGTGTGTTTTTTCGTGTGTGGATATGTACATATGTGTGTGTATGTGTATGTGTGTATAGAGAAAAAACAATTATAAATATAGCACAACAATAAATTATTAAAAAAAGGTTGAAAGTGGATAAAGAAGTTAAAAATGCAATATAAAGTGGCACAATTACAAGCAAAAAATACAAGCAAGAAATAAGATTGCTTAGTTGCAGGAAGTGTAGAGGCAGTCAATAGGAGGAGGTTGTGTTTAGTCCAAAGGGGATAGTTGTTCGTAGATTAAAGATATACTGCTGTTGAAGGCGGAGTCGTAAGTGTGTGGTTCTGTGGTGTAGAGCGAGACCAAAGATGGAGATGTTAGAGGGGGGAGTGGTTGGCGAAGCGGAAGTGACGGGCAACAGGGGTGTTCGAACGTAGCTGAACATCCCTTAAATGTTCGGTAAACCGGTTGGCCAGTCGGTGGCCCGTCTGACCTACATATAGTTTATCACAGAGGTTGCATCTAATGCAGTATA
>NC_068991.1:35060059-35061062 GCF_001194135.2 Octopus bimaculoides | reverse complement strand
TCCTGGTCCCGGCTGCACAAGCGTCGGAGGAACTGGGAGTAGGGGATGGCCAGTTTGGTGTGAAAGGGATGGGAGGAAGAGAAGTTGAGGTAGAGGCAGGAATCTGTGGGTTTGAAGAAGGCGGAGGTGGTGAGAGAATGGGAGGGGTGGTCAATGATAAGAGAGATATCAAGGAAGTTAACAGAGGTGTTAGAGATAGTAGAAGTGAATTGGAGAGAAGGATGGAAGTTCGAGAGGAAAGAGAGGAAGTGGTAGAGTTGTTCACAGGAGAGGGAGGTGGCTCCTATACAGTCATCTATGTAGTGACCGTATAGCTCTGGGGCCGGCCTGGAGAATTGGGAGAATGCTTGAGCCTCAATGTGGCCAACAAAGAGGTTGGCAAAATTGGGGCCCATTCTTGTTCCCATCGCGACCCCAGAAACCTCTTGGTAGGTTTCCCTACCAACATTATATATATATATATATATATATATATATATATATACACATCTATACATATATATCTATATACATATAAATATCTATATATACACATATATCTATATATACATATAATATATATATATACATATAATAGCTCATGTTAACTGTATTAATATTTTGAAATTTATAAAAAAAAAAAATTTTATATTATTGATAACATAATATATACGAGCACTCAATATAAATTCAGCATATCATATTCCTATTGAATATTTCTAATTAATGAATTTATTTATATCATCATCATCATCATCATCATCGTTTAACGTCCGCTTTCCATGCTAGCATGGGTTGGACGATTTGACTGAGGACTGGTGAAACCGGATGGCAACACCAGGCTCCAGTCTGATTTGGCAGAGTTTCTACAGCTGGATGCCCTTCCTAATGCCAACCACTCAGAGAGTGTAGTGGGTGCTTTTACGTGTCACCCGCACGAAAACGGCCACGCTCGAAATGGTGTCTTTTATGTGCCACCCGCACAAGACAGTCCAGGGGCACTGGCAACGATCTCGCTCGAAAA
>NC_068991.1:35048132-35056727 GCF_001194135.2 Octopus bimaculoides | reverse complement strand
TATATATATATCTATATCTATATATATATCTATATATATATCTATAGCTATATATATATCTATATCTATATATATATCTATATCTATATATATATCTATATTTATATATATATCTATATTTATATATATATCTATAGCTATATATATATCTATACATATATGTATATCAATATCTATATCACTATATCTATGTCTCTATATCTATATATATATATATATATATATATATATATATGCATACAGACTTGTCTACCCATGACCTGTTGGGTCACCAGGAATGTCTAAGTTTCCCAGCAACAGAGTTTTGTTTCCTTTGCAAGTTATTTTGCACACTTTCAACATATGTGACATCAAAATCACACATAAACACTCCTTTCCCCAGAAAGCTTTGGCTGCTATTTCTTGCACACCCTGCTATCACATAACAGGTATTTCGGGTCCTTTACTGCAAATAGTTTTTACGTGGTAACAGTGCATGCCAGAAATAGCCACCAAATCTTTGGAGGTGAGATACGTTGAATGCACTCGAAAAAACCCTATAGAAAAAAATTCTTTCACACCAAAGTTACAACGGGTCTTTTACAAAATATTTATCCTATTTTTAAAGTCATTTCCACTTGAAAATACTTTGTATATTTAAAATATTGTCTGTTTAAAGAAAGCTAAAATATAAATAAATACTGTACAAACATCTTACATTGTTGAAATGTAAGTTTAAAATATTTCTAAATGATTAAAATATTATATTTAACAAAAGAAAAAATAGGAAGATTTACAGTAAAAAACAAATCGTATTTTTTCATTGTCAAGTCTAATCGAAAAGTAAGAGCTTCTTCCCTTTCAGTGTTAAGTTATTTTCGGAATATTTTCCCATTATGCACCATTTTGAGTATTTATACACTGATAACCCCTAATGTCTCCACAACCACTTGTCTGATTTATGCGAAATTTGTTTCATTCCGTTAGTATTTACATTTCTGGGGGATCTTAATAGTATTTTCCAATTATGTGCCATTCTGGTGGAGGTAACACTGCAAGCAAGCAAACAAGCAAGATTCAAGCTCACTTTTAATGTATTACAGATATATATATGTATATATATAGATATATATATAAAATTAATACTAACAGCAGTTTGCTATGTTTCAGCAAAAAGGAGAATTATAATTGTCATTAAATGTGACTAGGGCGTTAAGAAAAACCTACATTGCTAGAAATAAGAGCTAAACTGTTGTAATGCTATAGTTAAAGCACACGAATGAAAACATACACTAACAGGGACCTTAACTGTCCAAAAAATGCTGATCAAGAATTCTTAATACATCAGTTTTGGCAATTTCCATTGTCCCATCAGTTACATTCATGTGTGTTAACTACAGCGTTAGAGTGCTTTAGCTCTTATTTTTAGCAATGTAGATGTTCCCTAATACTCTAGTCACATCTAGTGACAATTATAATTCTCCTTTTTGGTGAAACATTGCAAACTGCTGTTTATATTAATTTTATATATACACATTAGCAAATCGCTAAATCATCTAATAATTAGGATGACAAAAGCATAAATACTAATAGCAAAAGGCCAAACAATCATGCGGACTTAACTGATGAGGCAACAGAAATTGCCAAAACTAACATCAGTATTAAGAATACACACACATTCACATATAATATATATATATATATATATATATATATATATATACACGCACACACATATATACAGGGTGCAATGGATAAATTGTTGCCATTTTATATTTTCAATTACATGCATGCGCATTGTTTTTGATGTTGTCGACTACACAGTATAGTAGGGTCAGTTGGGCACCATCCGTGAGAAAAACAGTACCATGATGCAATTCACTCCACCAGAAAGTTGGAAATGACATGCTATACTGCTTGGCATTCATGCTGGAAGATCCAATACAAACATTTCAGTGTTTGGGTGTCAATATGAGGACAGTGATAAAAATCAAACATCCACTCATCATTATGGTGTTTGGAGTGATCACTAGTGATGGTAATGTTATGCCTCCATTCATCTTCCCACATGGCCTCAGACTCAACACGGAGGCCTACATCAAGTCCCTGGAAGAAGTAGAGCTGCCCTGGGTGAAGATGGAGGCTGCTCGAAGACCCTATGTCTAGCAACAGAACTCTGCACCATGCCACACAAGTAAGAGAACCCAGTCATGGCTGTCAGACAATTTCTGTGACCACATCACCCTTAACATCAAGCCACCCAACTCCCCAGATTGCAACTCCCTTGATTATTATGTGTGGGGTGCAGTTGAGCAAGAGACCAACAAAACTCTTTGTAACACCAAAGATGAACTGAAGGCAAGGATTATGGCAGCATTCACCAATTTAAACAAGGAGGCTGTCCACAAAAGTTGCAGGAGGTTCCAAAGTCGTCTGGAGGCCATGGTTGAAGCCAATGGCGATTTTATTGAATAAATTTATGCTTTAGTATTTCAAGATATTTTAATATAATTGGTGGTGAATATATGTTAAAATGAGATATCAGTGTTATTTTCATTTATGCGTAATTTAAACAATTTATTCACCGCACCCTGTAAATACACACACATATATATACATGCACATATACACACATCCACACACACATATATACACACACACACACACATATACCACCCCCCTACACATAGACACACACACATGCACATATACACACGTGTGTGCGTATATATATGTTGGCCCCCTGTGGGCAATAAAAAATCATGTATATATACATACACACACACATATACATAGACAAACATGTATATGTATATATATTTGTGTGTGTGTGTGTGTGTGTGTGTGTGTATATATATATATATATATATATATATATATATATATATATATATATATATCTCTGTAATATAGTATGTGACAATTATTCAGTTGCCATAATAAAACTCCAAGTTTCGGATGTCGGGGCGGCAATCTGCTCCGGAATCTCATCAGTTATCAAGGCAATCAAAAAATGCTATGAAAATGACCGATAAATAAAGGGAAATTACCATGTAATTGACTGTCATTAAGACAAAAGAGCTATCAGAATGACCGTTAAATAAGGAGAAAAAACCGAAGGAGAGAAAGTAAAAAAGTAAAAATGCTCATAGAAAAAGCATATGCACACATGTACATACATACACATGCGTGCACGCACACCCACGTACATGTGCCGATATGCATATGCTCACTCACACTTGCGTGAAACACATACAAGCCCACCCACACGTACACTTATATATGCCCATATATATGCAACCATACATGTACACATACATATCCGTGTGCACACGTGCACATACCCATATGCACACAAATATATTCAAATACGTCTAAAATATGCTATTCTTATTCTAGCAGCTACACTCTCAAAGCATCCACCCCCACTGCAGACATCATCACCTAGGAGGCGGAAGCTATCAACTGCTTCTACTTTTTCCCCCTGGCATGTGATGCAATCTGTTTTCTGTACACCATCGGTGTTTATTGTCCCTGTGCATCTGCCACACACAAAAACTACCTTCCCAGTTATCCTTATTTTAATATTGCTGCACCTCTTATGTGTCCATAGCTTACACCGAGTACATTGTATGGAGTTTCTACCCACACCTTTTCTGAAGATCGAGCAGGGCCATCTACCTGAAGGCGTTTATGATTTGTCTGCCTTCCTACTTACTGGGACTTTGGTTTTTGCTAGGTTGACTAAGTCACTTCAATTTTCGACCTTGCTTCCACACCCTAAACTTAGTCTCTAGTTCTTGTGGTTACTCAGCTATTAGAGCAAGGTCATCAGCATAGAGGAGCTCCCAGAGGCAGCCTAGCCTGTCTTGAACTCCTCTGCTATTGCCTGGAGGACTATGATAAGAGGGGGCATATGACTGATCCTTGGTGAACTACTACTCCCCGCAATTCTTCACTATACTCATTGCCAACCCTCAACTTACAGACAGCTTCCCTGTAAAGGGCTTGTACAGATCTCACCAACCAATCAGCTATCCCTAGTTTCCACACTGATCACCAGATAAGGGATCGGGGACCCTGTCAAAGGCTTTCTCCAAGTCAACAAAAGCCAAGTACAGAGGTTTATCTTTATAGGTATTTCAGGAGAAATACCTAGCCGTTTACTAGAAATATAGCACCAATGATACTTCTACCTCGCACAAAATTGATGTGCATCTCATCAAGGCTAACTATCTCCCTAATTAGTTGGGCTATGACCTTCTCCGTAACTTTCTTCACCTGATCCAACAATTAGATACCCCTGTAGTTTCTATCTAAAGCATCATCTTTACCTCTGCAGCAGTTGACTATGGTGCTGCTATACTAGTCATTGGGTAGAACTCCTTCATGAACTATCTGATTTACAATGCAGGTGACTAGACCATAGCCCACACTGCCCGACATTTTAACCCTTTAGCATTCAAACCGGCCATATCCGGCTAAATTATTCTACTTGTTTTATGTTCAAACTAGCCAGATCTGGCCGCTCACACCTGCTCTACTATGTCACTCTAAAAAATAAATGTTCACATCATCAAAACCTCAAAGTTACAAGATAATGTTTAATTTATTCAAAACAAAGTAAATAAATAAGTATTATATTTGATAGAAAAATCTGAATGCAAAAGGGTTAAGCATCTCAGCAGGGATTCCTGATGGGCAAGGTGCTTTCCCTGTCTTCATATCCTTAATTGCTTTATCTACCCTCAGTTAGGTCAACATTTGGCAGACTCTCCTCCTCCCATTCATTCTCCATGTTCAGCAGTCTTTCATAATGGCATTTCCAAGCTTCTTTCATTGCAGAATCATTAAACGCAAGTGCACCATTATTCATGTAGACACATTTCTCTCTTCTGACATCAAGATTTTTTTCACACACTGTCTTACTATCCAAAATACTTCAGCTCTTTGCTCCTCACATTACTGAACATTGGCAAACTTCTTTTCTGATATTCCCTTGGCTATATACCTGTCTCCTAGCTTCCCTTCTGGCTATCTGATACAGTTTCCTGCTACTCCCACTCTTCCAGGCCTGTTTCTTTGCTCTATTGGCCCTGTCTACAGTATTGTTCCACCACCACATTACCCTAGGTCTGGAAGGGACTTTGCACCAGCCAAAGATTTGGTCTGTGGCACTCAGCAAGCTGTCTCGCAGGAATTCCCAGCTGCCTTCTATATCACAAGTCTGTAGTTCCTCCTCCCTCTCATCAAATTTCTCAATGAGGATGTCCTTAAATCTCTGAGCATTTGAGGGTTCTTAAGCTTCTAATTCCTTGTTTTTGAGATTGGTCTGCTTCTTGGTATCCTTCTGGCCTCAAGTCTAAAGTCACTAACTAGTCTATGCTGCGGGGTACATTATTCACTAGGGAAGGTCATTTTATTTAAGAGCAACCATGCATCCTGCTGTCTGGTGAGAATGAAATGAATCTGGCTAGCAGCGTCAACTGATTGATAGGTTATCAGGTGGCTGGTTGGTTTCCTGAAGTTGGTGTTGCAGATCAAAAGGTTACTTGCGTAACAGAACTCCAGGAGCCTAGTTCCCTTTTCATTTCAGGAGCCAATCCCATGGCCCCCATGAACACCATGAAAGATACGAGGTTACTGTCCATCATGCCCATTAAAATCTTCAGCCACAAAGATGAGATCATTGTCACTCGCCTTTGAGGTAGCCCACAGAAGAATATTATAAAAGTGATCCTTCTGTTCATTTGATAGGCCCACTTGTGGGGCATAGGCAGAGATAACTGTAGCTATACTAGTCTGCAAGACTAGCCTGAGTTTAAGCATTCTCTTGCACACCCTGACTACCTCTATGACCTTATCCACTCATTTCTCAGCAAGAAGTATGCCCACACCCCCTACTCCATCACTGTTACCTTCCTAGAAGAGTTTATACCTATGTGCTTTGCCTGTGCAGACTCTGGCTGAAGCTCCTCTACACCTTACTTCTTGTATGCAATGTACATCAACACGCCTTCGTTCAAGCATCTCGACAATCTTGCTTGACCTGCCTTTCAATG
The DNA here is from genome assembly GCF_001194135.2 of Octopus bimaculoides. Lineage (NCBI taxonomy): Eukaryota > Metazoa > Mollusca > Cephalopoda > Octopoda > Octopodidae > Octopus > Octopus bimaculoides. The sequence continues at coordinate 35,050,686 of NC_068991.1, read as the reverse complement.
TTCCTACATTTACAGTGCCAACTCTGAAAACTGGTATGTGGGAGAAAACATAGGAAGGAGAGATGTTATTCAGTACCTGAAAAGAAGGTTTCTGTGATCGTTTGATGACAGACATGTCATAACAGTTGTTCTTGCTTTTAACCTACTATCATTCAAACATGTTGAAATTGTTACGGTTGTTGCCTCTACTGTTGGGTGGGAGGAAGGAAGCATTATATACGAAAGAGTTTGGGGCATTGTAAATATAGGCGCTATGAGCATTGTGGATATAAGCATTACTGGTGCTGCAGATATAAATATAAATAAAAATATAAAAATAAATATAGTAGAAATATAAATACGACAATGTTAAATTAAGTGGGCTGGTTTCTGGTTTTGTTAGTAGAGGGAGAGAGAAAGGAGGGGAGGTGGTGAGATTACCAATATAAGAGGAGACAAACAGTACAAGAGAGGGGAATTTCCAGTAAGAGCCAATGGGATGTCTGGTAAGAGAAATGAGATTTCTGGTATTGGGGGCAGGAGAGGGTGGAAGCAACAATGAACAAGAAGGAGTCATTTTAGAGTGCAGTACAAGAAAGAATTATTTTAGAGAACAGTACAAAATATGTGCGTGTGTATATATATATATATATATATATATATATATATATATATAGATATATATAGATATATGTAGCCAAGAAACAAGGAAAGGATTATTTTAGAGGGAGAGATTACAATTTGGAAGTTATTTGATACAAAAGTACAGCTTAGATGGATGAATGAATGAGGCAATTAAAAACAAGAGAAATTCTTAGCTGTGCATTCAAGTGCTATCAAACAGCTATGGGCAAGGTGGACCAACCAAAACTTCTTGAAATAATTCAAGTAGTTCTAGATTGGATAAGTTTAATAACCCTTCCTTCGCCATAGAACATAGTGTACAAAATAAATGATCAAATATTGATCAATCTAGAACTATCTGAATTATTTTATGAATTTTTAGTCGGTCCACTTTTTCCATTTTCAACCTGTGTATATTGAAGTAAAACTTCAAGTGGTTGGACATATTTGGCATCTCTTTCTAGAATATAGGCATGGTAGCTTCTGTGCCATTAATTATAACTGTATTCTCTACAACTATTAATCTCTGCATTTCAATTTTACCTAAAAGGTTATTTTTTATATGCTGGCCACTGATAAAATTTATTAATTTTAATGATTTTTATCCTTTAATTATGTTTAGATGTATCTCATCCACATAGGGACAGTTTATTTACTTCTGTACTATTCTGACCAAATACACACATATTGAGGTGGACTATGAAATTCCATGCATATGTATTTGTGAATATTTATATGTACTCATATTTTGTGCAGGTCTTTCTGTGGGTATGTATAAAATATTATCATTTATTTCACTCAGTATGTTCTACTGATGAAGGAAGAGTTATTAAACTTATCCAGAAATTGATCAATGTGAAACTATCTGAAATATTTTATGAATTTTTGGTCGATCCACTTTTCCCGCTTTCAAACTGTATATATTGAAGGGAAACATATAGGGGTTGGATATATTTGGTGTCTCTTAATGGCTTACAGGCATGATAGCTTCTGTGCCCTTAATTATAAGTGTATTGAATAGCCTTACATATCTCAATATATGAATTTTACCTACAGGTTTATTTTCATATGCTGATGGCCGATAAAATTCATTAATTTTAAGGATTTTATCCTTTGTTTAGATACGCGCGCGCGCGCGCACACACACACACACACACACACACACACATATATATATATATACATACATATATATATATATATAAGTAAATAAATGGAGTTAAACGCAGATGTTATTAAAATTCTTGTACTTTTGACATATGTTTCAAAGACAACATTGGTTTTAATCCAAAGGAATAAATGGTGTAAAATAGTGTAATCTTCTCATCAGGAAAGAAAGAGAACCAATCTGAATAACAAGACATTATAACAATTTTGATGACTGATATATGATAAACAGAACACTATTAAATATTTTGAAATAACCATTAGTAGATCTGTATATAGTATATGCGCATATATGTCTATATATATATATTGCATATGCACACGGTAATAATGTGTTTATTATGGTAGTTTGACCTTAAAGTCCCTCTTAGAGTGAGGCATTCATGTATAGTAATGCCCTTCTATAAATATATTTTGGGGAATAAATGATGGATTTTTTCCCTTATGAGGTTTTTTCACGCTAGCTACTTGATAATTTCTTATAAAAGAATTTATCCTATTATTGAATTAATTAAATATATAACCAGAATATATTCAGTGCTGAATTTATTCTGAAAAAAACACAAGTACCGAGATGCAATTCGAAAAATCTTGCCACTTACATAGATATATAGGGATAAACAATCTTCTTTGTACTATGCTGAATACATGAGGTGTTCGTCTGGTATGTTGATTTTTTTGTTTATTCTTATGTGTCTTGACCATACTATACTGATGAGTAGAAGTTGCATAAAACTGTAATAACTACGAAATCATGATCTATAGTTTAGTCTGTTTTTAAGGG
>NC_068991.1:35039508-35048032 GCF_001194135.2 Octopus bimaculoides | reverse complement strand
GTAAAAGAACTCGGAAGGTTAGGCCTCCAACCAGGCCTTTCGTGACACCCCTAAAGCTAGAAACTTTTCAGCACCCCCTCGTATATATCCATCCATACATACATATATATACATAATATATTTATATACATACATTTACACACATATAAACACATGTACACTTCCATACACGCTCGCCCACACACACACATATAAATACCCAAGACAAACACCAGTACGTGTGTTTATACGTGGGTGTTTGGCCTTTATGTGAAATTCTTTATTCTTGCCACATATTTATTTCCATTCCTTCACCAATGTCAAAATTTTAACCCACTAAACAAAGAATGCGTAGTACAGGCGGAGGATTCAACTCTTTCGTCTCGTTTATAAGAATTGAGCCTGTTGCTTCGGAGTTTGATTTAAGTGAAGTTTCCAACTTCAGAAACACATGAAATGCATTTTTGGCGCTACCTCAGATAATGGTGATTTAAAACAATAACAATAATGGACGGCCTATTTTCATAACCCCAGGGTTTCTTATAAGAGAGACTATTAAATCTTATTAACACCTTTCCCCAGGAGCCTTAGTGATGAAAGTAACATGAAATATCTGAGGAATCGAAATGGTATCCTCCACTACTGACTGTTCATAATAGTAAGGATTATTCCTTTACACACCAAGACCTGGATTTTATAATTCTTTACTGTGGCAGGGGTGTCTATCATGCCTTCCATCAATATAAAAACCTTAAATATAATAAACTATGTTGAACTAAACACATGGGGTCCTTAAAAAAAAGATGATATTGAGATCGAATAGAGATATTTAAATCTGACATTCGACATTGTTGCTCTTTTCTTTCTTTTCCATTTGGAATAACTGGTTAGTGGTTCTAGCCACTACTACAAATAAATATTTCGCCAAAAAAATTTTTTTTTTAAATCAATATTTCAATTCAGATTCCATCCATGTCCACATTTGAATCCTTAACCAACATTTCAGTTCATGACTTGCTGAAATTTTCGTTTCTTATCTGTTTTTGATGCCATTTAACGAAGTCTAGAACGTCTCCACCCAATTTCATCTCTCTTCATCTGAAACCTTACTTCTATGAAGGAAATCTATGGGAAGACTTTATTTAACATTGACGGTACCATTATAGATTCATCACAAAATAAACAAAATTTAAAATTCTAGCTCTGACCAAAAATCTGCTGTTCCCTGATGCGTGTAAACTGGTAAAGCACTGATGGAAATATAGATTTTTTTCTTCAAGAAATACGTGCAGCTAAGACTATGTATGTCTCTGGCGGATAAATGTGATAACAAAGCTGACAATCTGCCAAAAACAACCAAATAAAATGCACAAGGTTCGAGATGTAGAAGGGAGAGGAAAAGGGGATTGTGTGACGTTCATGCCTCTTACATATTATTATGTAGGAAAAAATAACAGCTATAACTTGCTTGTAGATTCAATTCCTTACTTCTGCTCGCTTAATTTGGGATAAATTTTCATTATTATTTTTATTATTATCAGCGAGCTGGCAGAATTGTTAGATTGTCGAAAAAACTACATTGCAGTATTTCTTCCGAGTTCAAATTCCGACGACGACGATTTTACCTTTCATCCTTTCAAGCTAGATAAAATAAAAACCAGTCAAGAACTGCCCTCAAAATGCACCAAAATTAGAAAGAATTATTGTCATACGAATGCCATAAAAATATATTAAGTTACTGGGAGCCAAAACCATGGTTTTCATTAATTTGTTCAATCGTGCTCTCGCTAAAAGTATATTTCCCCCCGCCCAAGAAATCTGTGTTAAATAACATTTTCTTTATAAAAATCATTTATAATGATAATAATTTTGTTTGACTGAGAAAAGCATTTCTCACGTATTAAACTGATATGTACTTTTAAAAATTAGTCATACTACGGTCGGTACTGTAGCCGTCTCCAAAATAATGATTTCTTTAGACACGAATATCAGCGAAGTTTCAGAGTAGCTTTCACTTACCTCAAAGAAGGAAAACGGTAAGTTGTTTTTCATACATCGAAATTATGATTCTTAGAGAATTTTCTTCTTTCCTAGAGATTCAATTATTTATATTTTGCTCCCCACCTCCTTCAATGTCCTTTTCCTTCTGTGAGGTACTGTTAGTATTCTGAAACTCCGCCCGAATATTTTCAAAAGATAATATTGTTAAACGTCCTTATTTCAGACGTATAATATTCAGCACGGCCATCTATCCATTCCAGCAGTAACGACATCAAACTATAAAATTCACAGCTAGAACAGATGTGCATCAATACAACATAAACACAAAATAAGCTTTTATGAAATGATTAGCTAAAGGAAAAGTTGCATCTACATAAGATGTACACTGACACAGAAATAATGAAGATATATATTTAGAAAGAGAGATACCTTTATTAAATGGCTTGGTAGAGGACAAAATAGCATAGTAGAATGTAAACAAAAGTTATAGATTGAAGAACAACAAAATTTCGTTTGAAAAAGATATCTTACCCCATGAAAGACGTCTAATCCGAAATATTCGAGGTTAAAATGAATTAATCCAGGAAAACAGACAATAAAATTAATAATATAAAATAAAGCAGGTCGTCTTACGACAACGTCAAATTCCGATTCTCCATTTGCAGCAAGTGACGTTTACAACGCATGTGCAGACATCGCAAACACCCTCGCTTACTCTTACTCTCTCTCTCTCTCACTCTCTCTTAAATTCTCTGTTATTCTTTTTACTCTTTCTTATTCTCTTACTCTCTCTTGGCCTTTCTTACTTTCTCTTACTCTCTCTTGGCCTTTCTTACTTTCTCTTACTCTCTCTCTCTTACTCTCTCTAGCTACTTGACGCTTTCTTTTAATATTTCCTCCTCTCTAAATACTCTCACATTCTTTTTCATTTTCCTTTTTCTCTCAGATTCTTTCGCTTACGTGTTATGCTTTTTGTCATTCTCGATCTTGATACTTCTTAATATTTTTCTGAAACTCTCGCTTTCTTTCTCCCTCTACATCTCCCTACAACTTTTTCTTGGCCCTTTACAATGTTTTTCCTCTCTTGTTTATGTAACAAGCTTTCTATTTTACTGTCTCTTTCGTTGCCTAATGTATGACGTCAATGCAACCTGAAGATAGGTTATTTGGGTGGAGTGAGATGGAAAGAATCGGAAGTACGAATTTTCTAATAGTATGTTACATTAAATAAGGTAGTTTTAAATGCTTGTATGTGTGTGTGTTATATGTTCATTGTTGTTGTTAATACTGTTATTACATATGAAAGGTGAGAATATTTTGGATCTTGAGACTTAACTTCATGGAAAATAAAAGAAAATGATTTTTTTAGGAATTTTGCAGATAAATCTTTATTATATGTAAGTACAACTATATATACAATCGAAATACTGCCAGCCCTTCACCTCGTCATTTATCATACCCTCCCAAATAACTGAAACTTTGCTTAGTTTCTTACAATTACCACATTTCTGAAGGAATGAAACATCACACCGCCTTTTAAGCCAACCATTTCTATAAAGAAAAGCAAGAGAATTTATATTTTGACAGACGAGAGAGTATCGCCAAGTCTGCTTGCTGTAGACCTACCCATGGTGTATTTCCATCCTTTGTGCATACTGGTATTAAACATAGTGTTGCCGATTCAATTTTTTAAAAAGCACTATTACGATAGCTAAAAGATATAAGAACAGTAAATATAAGTGAAAAATGCCCACCTTTCTAAAGCACCTAAACAACAACAACAAAAAATCACATAGGTGTAAATATCAAAAGATTTATAATAAAAAATTTCACCTCTAATTACATTAAATGAAATTAACATAATTACTTTTATTTTTACTTCGTAATATTTTCGAAGATTTCCTGATCAATTTCTTTTGATGTAGAAGCTGCTATTTCACATGATTTATAAGCATCCTTGGATCCAGTTTTCTTTAAGTATTAAATATAGTGTACAATGATAATAACATTTACATTACCATTTCGTTTTAAGTCCTTATTTGATGGTCAAAATTTCTCTGAGTTTCTATGCTTAAAATTAAACGCACTCATTTGATTTCATAAAATTCATGTGACTAAATACTCTTTCCACATAAACATTTGTATGTGATATGAGAAATGCTTAAAGCTAACTTAGACAAATTGATCCCCCCCCCCAAAAAAAAACTGTTTGAAACCTTGTCTATCGTACATTTAAAAAAATTTTCTGCTGAAAATTAATTTTTGTCAGGATCTCTGAATCTTCATTAAAATACTTTGTAAGGTCTATAATTCTCGGTTTTATTGATTTGAGACATTCTCTTACACTAAAATAATTAATTAATTGTGAAAGACGAAAATTATCTGGAAGACGCTGTTAAATTTACTCCAAAATTTCCACAACAAATATCAAGTATTGGCCTGCTCAATAAATTTGCACTCTGACATCACCTTCTCAAATTGATTACCAAGATATGGCTTTGAATCTAAATAATCCTGCACTGAAACGTCTTTATTAGCTTCTTTCCAGGCATTATAATATAACTTGGCAAATCAATGACACATTAAGGATCATTCAATAATTTGGTTGACTTGTTTTCTGCTTCAAATTTGTGAAACTGAGATGGGCCAAAAGTATAGGGTCAGTTACGTCATGCAAATGGCTGAGGGTCCTTGCCGAAAGGAGAGTAGTAAAGGAGGCCATGAGATTGGAAGGATGATTAGTGTGGGTCTCTTTTGCTTTGGGGGCTGTCATTCAGGATGGATTTGGTGGTTGAGGGAATTTGCCATTACAGTCTGACCAGAGGTTAGGCAGGTAGGGCTCCAATGAATATATCCCATCTAGAAAGGATTGGCATTATGAGAAGATCCATGTGATAGCTGAATCACACTTTTTTCTCCATACCACAATTTTTTTTTGTTGATTCTGAACTTCATAAACAATTTTCTTTAAAAAGAATAGAACAGTTTTTCTAATTACAAACTTTCTGCCTAAATTTTGGACAGTAAAATCTCAATTAAATTCTGATTCCACTTTAATGGAAAGACACTAACTTTGGCTCTAAATTATAATAAAAAGCACTAAAATTATGCAGGAACATAACTCAATGGGTTTTTTCACCTAAAATGGTAAAAAGGCTGTACATTCAGTGTAAAATGAACTAAATTGGCCCTCCTGGCTCAACAGAAGCACTTCTGTATCATTACTTCACCTGAAGGAAATAGTACTAAATGTCCCTCAAATCATACTCAATTGTCTTAAATAAAGGATATATTGGACAATATAAATAACCTAGCTGGTGACTGGAGGAGGAGGCTGTCCTCTCAACCAATGTACTGCTGTGCATGCCACTGGATGACAGATTCTAATGATGATATTATCCCATGCTTTCCAATCCATGGCATTGGCCTTAGCATGCATGAGGTCAAGGTACTACAACTTCAGGTCTTCAATTTGTTTCACCCATGTCGTCTTTGATGCATTGCATTGGATTCTCCAATGCGTAAGTTGCTACTGTCACAAAAGGTGTGATAATCTTCTGGTGCACAACAACTGTAGCCTGCACTGCCAAACTTAGTCTTCAACGGTTGGCTGCTGCTGGCATTGTTCTCAGACATTATTTGAGATTCAGTCACATAGAAATACACCAATGATCTGATACAGACACTGCATTTGGAACACCTTAAGCTTGTTCAGGTCTTGTTTGAGGATGATCCAAGTTTCAGCACTGTAGAGGACAAGCAGAACCAGCGTGCAGAAAAGATTGATGTTAGGCTTCTTTCATACACTCCATCAATGGGATGTGAACACAGAAGTTGCAGGCCTGATTCAGCAATTGATCTCTGCTGTTGATGCCATTTTCTTCTCCACAACCAGTGAGCTGTGGTATTTGAACTCTTGGACCTACTCATTCAGAATACCATCAATATGCACAATGGACAGCAAGCCATCTGTTGTTAGAGCTTTCATCTTGTCCATATTGATCCTGAGAAAATAAGGCCAACTGAAGCAGGCAATGCTGTACAAGATATCCATAGCTTCAGCATCATTGGACAACATAATTCTTGATGTACACAAAGACTAGACAGTATAACTAGAATAGACCTGTACAGTCAATGCTGAACTAGAACTTAACAACAACACTGTCTACTTCCAGCCAACAAAAGAAGGATCTACATTGTCACTCAACAAGCTAGAAATAGCAGCCAAATTTCTCACAGACACACTCTGTCCTTCCCTAATTTAAGACCTTAGTCTTAAATTAGGGAAGGACACATTGAACAATACACAATATATATATGATACAGATAAGGAATAATTTTATTGTCAAATGCTAATAATATAGCATGAACAGGATAAACTATCCACATTTTTGCAGAAAAATTTGTCGGCAGCCAACCATGAGACTCTCATGGCTAGCCACTGACAGATTTTTCTGCAAAAATGTGGATAGTTTATCCTGTTCATACTATATTATTAGCATTTGAGAATAAAATTATTTCCTCATCTGTAACTTTCAATGAATCTCAACGTTTCTAAAGCAAACTTTGTTTGTTGACTTTCAACGTAAGTTGAATTTAATATATATATATATATATATATATATATATATATATATATATATATATATATATATTTAAATAATTTGGGAAAACAAATTTCCAAATCAATCTGGTACAACCCTTCAGCAATATATGCATCTACATTTCGTACTTTGGGATCTTATTTATCATATATTTATATATTTATCTATAAATATACAAAGTATCTGATAAAAGTCAATATCAATTCAATTTTGGTGGGATTAATCGATATGTGGGTATTCTATTTCAGATAATACAAAAAATAACCTAATGAGTATATCTGAAAGTAAACTTATGGTATCAGTTTGCACGTCACGAAATGATACTTAAAGTATATAACCAAAATTACCAGCAGGGTATATATTATATTTTGTTAATTATCTACTACTTTAGTTAATACTTAAATTTATTAAATATGAAGGAACTACACGTGTTTCAGTATTGGAAGATTACAATATATATACATATACACAACTGTATACATATATATATACATATATAAATACATATATGCAATCGTCAGATTTACAATTATTCCAACACATCTTCAGGTTCTTTTTCAAAATATTATATATCTAATTTTACATTCCTTTAAAAAATAAGCAATGCAATTAAATATTAAAAATTAAAAATCATAATTATGCTTTGTAATATTAAGAATTAAAATTTATAAATTATACATTATAAATATGAATTAGTATATATATCAATCATGTAAAATCAAGTATATGTCAAATACAGAATGTGAGATATAAAATTATACATCAGAACACAAATGTCTGTGTTTAAATGTGATATATAACAAGAAAATTTCAAATACATATCTTCCTTTTTTTGCTGGTACTAAAATGGTGATTAGAGGAAAGAACCTAAAGATGTGTTGGAATAATTGTAAATCTGACAATTGCATATATGTATTTATATATGTATGCTAGCAGCTAAACCCGGTTTCACCCAGTCTGTTTGGATGATGTGGCTGTGATTGTTTTCGGTTAGGCATAATCTATAATAGCGTTTCTCAACCTGATCATTTTGTGTCCCATTTCGATTGGAGCCTCCAGCTGTATGAAGATTTCACCCCCTCCTGTCAGAAAATGGCTTCAGAAGTTGTGAAGAAAGAATTTGTACGTAGTCTGTTTGTGAGAGCTATTCTATTGGACATCTGTCTAATCATTAAAAGATTTATTTAATTATGAACATAGAAAGAAATTATACATTAATCGCAATTTTTGTAAGCAGTTTTATCCGTAAAAATTTTATTTGCAGAGAGCAGAAATTGAAAAATATATAAAATGGACGTATGTGTGTATGTGAGAGAAAAAGAGGGTAAGAAAGCGAGATAGAGTAAAGCTAAGTGAAGTATGGAATAAGTAATTGTTATACAATTTATATTATAGAAATTGATGCATACCTGTTGAAGATTAAAATGTATGTAAGAGCTATTGTTTTCAACACGTGTATAATCATAGAGAAACTGAAAGACATGAAATGTCCGTTTGTGTGTGTATGTACGTGTATTTTTGGCGGGATTTTTGCATTTAGCAGGAGTTGGTTTGTGTTTTATCTCTCGATCAATGGTTGGACAAGTGAAAAGTAAAGGCGGGCTTTTGAAGTGGGCGTCGAATGAAGAGACATGGACAGTTTTATGACTGAACTTCTTTTGAAGTTGTGGTGAGAAGGGAGAATTGATGTGCGTGCGTATGTCTGTGTGAGTGTGTATGTTTGATGGGGTGTGCGCGACAGAGAGAGTAATGTTGATGGTATATGTGTATATGAGAGAGAGAAAGAAAGATAGAGAGAGTGATAACTGAAATTTATCATTCAGTTTATTTATTTATTATATGTATATATGTATGAATGGCTTCAGTGACACACACTCAGGTTGTTTTAATCGATTTTCTCTGTAAGTATGGGGGTTAGGAAAAAAAATAGAATGCACATT
>NC_068991.1:35024846-35039164 GCF_001194135.2 Octopus bimaculoides | reverse complement strand
TATATATACATATATACACACACAAAAAGACAAAATAATTATATATATTTGTGTGCAGGAACAATAAGCACTAAGAGCACATAGGTTTTAGATTCTCTCAAATGCCCAGGAGGCTCTCTTGAGGTTGTAGATAGTTTCTGTTACCTAGGTGACCAAATTAGCAATAGTGGAGGATGCTCTGAAAGTATTGTTTCTAGAATAAGAATTGGGTGGAGGAAGTTTAGAGAGTTATTATCTCTGTTGGCAACAAAAGGCCTCTCTCTCAGAATGAAAGGTAGACTATATGATGCTTGTGTATGAATGACTACACTCCATGGTAGTGAATGCTGAAGACATGCATAGACTGGAGAGAAATGAAGGTTGTATGCTCCGCTGGATTTGCAGCATCAGTGCACATGTACGGCAAAGTGCAAATATATTGAGAGAAATGTTGGGCATAAGAGTAATCAATGTAGCATCCAAGAGAGAAGACTACGTTGGTTTGGACATGTGATGCATATGAATGAGGACAGCTGCATAAAGAAGTGCTGATCACTGAAAGTGGATGGTACCCTTGGAAGAGAGAGACCCAAGAAGACATGGGATGAAGTAGTAAGGACTGATCTCAGGAAGTTGGACCTCATGGAGGAAATGACTATGGACTGAGATGTCTGGTGATATGAAGTTCTTGAGAAGACCCACCCACATCAGCGAAACTGAGTTCTAGAAGTGCTGTGTAGAAAACTTCTTACTTACTCTACCACAATAAACCAAACTACATCTCTACATCCTTTCACTTCTTCACATTCCCACTTCATGTACTATTGTTACCTCCCACTCCTCAATTGTGTCTTCTTGGCCCGATGCCACTATATCTGCTTGCGTGCCCCGACCTGTGCGTTCTACCCACATGCCTTGTCTCACTCTATTATTGCCATCTGCTAGCCCCTGACCTGGCATTCCACCCACACATAACAAGAAAACTTTTCCCTCACCCTACACCAACAAACCAATTTACATCGCTTCTCTTTCTCGCATTTCCTCCTTCATTCACTATGCCTAGCTCTCACTCTCCAATCCCGTCCTCACACCCCTGCTCCTCTGTATCATTGCTATGCAGTAGCCCCTCTAACTCTATATATACCCAGGTCTTTCACCAATTGCTCACACTCTTTAATCGCACTCCCTTCGTAATATTCTATCACTTATATTATGGCATTTGAACCTCAAGGGTATGCCCTGGCACTTGCCACTATCTATATCTCTCTCTTCCTTTACTCAACCATCTCATTTATATTCTGATCCCTGTTCCTTGTGAGCTTGCCCGACATTTTGCCACCATCTCCATCTTGCAGTCTCCCACTCTCTCTCTAGATAGTATTTATAGAATTATGATTTGCTGTCAAGTGACTTTTGGCCAACCCTGTATACACACACAAAAAGACAACAATAATATATACTCTTTTACTTGTTTCAGTCATTTGACTGTGGCCATGCTGGAGCACCGCCTTTAATTGAGCAAATCGACCCCAGGACTTATTCTTTGTAAGCCTAGTACTTATTCTATCGGTCTCTTCTGCCAAACTGCTAAGTTACGGGACGTAAACACACCAGCATCGGTTGTCAAGCGACGTTGGGGGGACAAACACAGACGCACAAACATATACTATAAATATATATACACACACACATATATATATATATATATATATATATAAATATGCCCCAGCATGGCCACAGCCTATGAGCTGAAACTAGATAAAATGAAAAAAAAAATGATAAAATGAAAAAACTAAGAGACATCCAATAGGAGGAAAGAGTTTCTATGAGCATTTTCGGTAATTATTTGTGAGTATATTATTTTGAAATATTTTTGAATATAAATATTTATTTTGTGAAGAGACTGGTAAAGAAGATTTTTAAACAAAATAATTAGTCTAAAACAACTGTGTTTTGGCAGAATTACAGAATATTTTTGCTTTGCCTTAATTAAACTGCAATTAAAATATCTTTCCAGGGAGCAATATAAGCCAAATGAAATTCTTTTTTTTTTTACATTCCTTTTTTACTGAGATGATATTGATTTCAAATTTTGGCACAAAACCAGCAATTTTGGGGTAAGGGGTAAATCGATTACATCAACCCCAGTGCTTATTTAATTGACCCCAAAAGGATGAAAGGCAAAGTTAACTTTGGTGGAATTTGAACTCAGAGCATGTAGATGGATGAAGTATCACGAAGCATTTTGCCCTGTGTGCTTTTACTGGGATGATATTTAAATTACTTAATGTTTGCAAAAATTTATTTAAACAAAATTTTTTGTGCCATTCCTATAAAGCTTTTCATTTAAGTGACTGAAAAATCTATAATCTGTTGACTGTTAAGCCATTCATATTATTTAGCAGCTCATTGGATTAACGAAGGGAAGGAATCAGTTTTATTTTTTATGCTTAGGGGAAAAGAAATGAACAAAACTTTTGAATATGTGTCTAGCCATCCTCTGAAAGGAAGTTAAATTGGTTATATTAGCACAAGGCAATGTCAAGTGAATGAACATTATCAAAAGAAAAAAACAAAAGGTACATTCACTGACAGTTGACATTGCTTATTAATGAAATTTTTATTGTAGTTGTTGCAAACTTTCATGAGGAACCTAACTCAATGCTGCAAACCTACGTAACACTCATTAATTACACAATGTAACACGTTTTGTTTATTTGTATTTTTTAATGTTCATATATGCATTTTTTTCCACTAAATTTAAAAATCACATTCATTTTGACGTAACATCGATAGTTATTTATTTAGTCCTAATTTCATATTTGCTCGTTATATTTGTAACTTTTCTCTACAGTACTTTGTTGGTTCAATCTATTCTAGTATTGTATGGATAATTACATAACATTTAGTACTTTTTCATATACTGAAAGGTATTTAGGAAGTATAATATTAGTTAGAACAAAAAGAAACAGTAAAACTCTGCACTGTAAATTCCTTGATAACTCTTTTCTTAAGATGAGAAGTGCTTTGACGATCGAGATTTTCTGGAGTGTATACCTTCATGTCTTCTGAATAGAGACCATATATAATCTCCCATCATAGCAGTATCCCATCGTCCTTGGTATCTTCTTTCCATAGTTGCGATGTCCTGATGAAATTTCTCACCATGCTCCACACTGACATCACCCAAGTTTTCAGGGAAAAAACCTAGGTGAGAGTGCAAAAAATGAACCTTTAAGGACATACAACAACCTATTTTCTTGAAGTTTTCGATAAGCTTTGCTACCGGCTGTTTGTAATTAGGATCCTTGTGATTTCCTAGAACTACATCATAAAATGCACACCAAGCTTCTTTTTCAACTTTTGTCATCGCTCTTTCCAGTTTCTTCGATTTTAACATTGCATTTACTTGGGGCCCAACAAATATGCCACCCTTGATCTTAGTCTCAGATAGCTTTGGAAACATAAGACAAATTTCTTGAAAAGCTTCTCCTCTAAAATCTAAGGCCGTGGGGGTAATAAGATTTTTTTGGAATCTACTAGAGGCTGTTTGAGAACATTTAACATTCCTGGCTGCAGTTCAACTCATGGGGGCCAATGTACTCTCTTGTAATGATCATCATCAGCTCTGCTGTCTCATAAGCAAAGGAAACATGAATACTTTGTGTATCACCCTTGCAAGCCAAGCAAGAAGGTAAGCATCTTGAAATCACCCCAAACATCCCACTTGAACTCAGCGAGAAGTTCTTTGACATTATCATAATTTTCTTTCTTCTGTATGGAGTGTGCAAGAGGCAAAGAAAGATATTTATTTCCATTGTGGAGCAATGCTGCTTTGAGATTTCATATTGAGCTATCTATGAACAGTCGCCATTCTGCAGAATCATGCTTGAGTCCAATAGCAGTAAACAAACCAATCACATCTTTACAATTGCACAGATCATTAACATTTTCATAGTAAATTTCAAATTCTTCATGGTGTTTCCGGTACACAGATGTCTTACAGTCATCCCCCAGTAGATTCCATTCCTTCAACCTTGATGAAAGAAGTTCAGCTCCCGACTTAGTAAGACCCAGATTCCTGATTAAATCATCTAGCTCACTCTGATTTGGAAAGTGAGGCTCCAAAGTTGTTCTTGATACGAAAGCTTCCTCCATTTCTTGGCTGCTGCTACTTATTGACTCTTCAGATGAAATATTTTCTGGTGGTAATGGTACTCGTAAACTGTCATCATGTGGGACAGGTGCTCTAGATGATGGTATGTCTGGATACTGAAGAGCTTGTCTTTTCACTTTTCTGTACTTTGTCACATCGATCATACAAAAGTAATAGTCATCATGATGGTTCTTTGGCTCTCTCCATACCCTTGGAATGGCAAAAGGCATTGACCTTCCTGTACCTCTTAACCATCCTTCTAGATTAGATTGACAGCTTCCACATATCACATGTGCGGCCCATGGTTTGTCCTGGTCACCTATGGGCATTCTGAAATAGAGTCTGTACGCTATCCGCAATTTGGCACCTTTCACGATCTTATGTAATACCTGCTTTTTTTTCCAATTTAATAACCACACACATAGCAAAATGTATCTGGAGAATTTTTACATACTCTGAAAGTAGCAGAACTTAGTAATTGGTCTGAAAGAGAAAATTAGACATACATTTAGTAGCGGAACATTATATAATAACATTGAAAGTCGACATATTTTTTTTAACTGTTGATGATATACAAAAAATAATTTCAGTTTTGGAATCAGCAGAAAAAATGGATTGATAAACAATAAAAAAAATACAATAAACAAATTTTTTTTTGAACATTGTTATGTTGTGTTATACAATCTTCCTCCACCCTCCAAAACATTGAACAACTGCTCATTACTGGTGGCAGCTAACACCAAAAGAAAAGGGAACAAACACATGCAGTAGTATTATCAAAATCATTGTCTGCAGTTATCTTTTTTGATTTTTGAAGAGATATTCACATCAGCAGGGCAACTGACCTCTATGACTGCACACTTTTTTTACTGTCCCAAACAATGTTTAGTCTGTTATGTTTATACTTGATGTGTCAATGTTTGTGTATGTATTTAATAATGGGAGGATTCTCTGTTTTTATTCCAGGACACTCTTTTTTCAAATAGCATTGTGACAACACCATGTCACATAGGGAGGTAGTACTCTGATAACACTTTTGGGCAGCTGCTGATCACTTGTGTGATATCTTCCCCAGAAATATGACATAATCAACATTTTTAGCTGCATCTTGAGGCTCTAAGGGCTTCAGTATTGCTTTTGTTTGCAAGGTATTTTGTAGCAGTCTCCTGTTCATGCACTGAAAATGCATGGCCTTTGAAGCATAATGTAGTGTACCAGTCAGGAGTTCAAGAGAGGCTGCACTTCATGCTGGTATTAATGTTTTCTTTCAATCATTGAGAAACATATCCATGCACAATTTCTTCTTTCTCTTTTTTTGGTATATTGAGTGTTTCACATCCAGGTCTTCTTTGAGGTATGTTAGTCTGGCTGTCTTGGTGTTTTATGGGAGGTCATCAGGAAAAGAGTGCTTCTTGAGGAGCTCAGTGCCAACTTGTAGGATATTGTTTTCTTCACTTTTCAGTACTAAGTGTATGTATTTATTGTTTCTGCTGCTGTTTAGCAGGCACTGTCTGAGAGAAACTATATGACATTTGAAGGCTATCTGCATTGATCTTCTTCATCGCTTCTTAGTTCAGCCATTTGATGTCACTGTTTCTGTTGAAATTTCCAATTGATGTCAGGATCTTGTTGGTTTTAATGTCTATGGAGTGGATTTCCTCTACAAACCAATCAAGTATCCCACATGTTGAAATCAGTAAAGGGACTGAAAATATATTGTAGGATATTATCTTGTTGTAAGAGGAGTGTTCCAGCTACCATATTTTTCTAAGTCTGGTATAATATTCTCAGGTTACACTAACTTTATTCACAGTATCTTCATTGGTTATGTTTTAATCAATTCCTAGATATTTGTAGCATTCTTTGTGTGGAACAGGAGTGATAGCAAGACTGTAGATGCACAGGTTCTGAGTGTGAGGGACAGATTTCCTACATTCAACAATCATCATCATCATCTATACGAATATTTCTTTTGGCCAAATTCCATTCTTGTATCAGCTGAAAATGTTGTTATTAACTCCAACTGTTATTTTGGCATTGTTAACATTTTTAATATAAATCTTCTGGTCATCCACAAAGAAATTATGGGTTAGATATTTCTAGCAGTTTCAGACCCAAGAATAGGGCCATTTGATTTTTGTGGCAGGAATGATAATAGATTTATTGTCAAAATGAACAGAATTACAGAAAGACTACTTCCTTGGAATATTCCTTTCGAATTATTTATAACATTGAAGACAATTGTTCTGTTCCTAGTTGAAAATGTGAAAATCGTTGCTCAAGGCTTTGTGATGTAGCAGAAACTTTTGCCTAACATAAACACTTCAGCAGTCATAAATGGAGAATAGAACTAAGCCATACTATAACAAGGTTTCTATAGTGTTTTCTTCAGCCAATATAGCACTGGTTATGAAAAGTTGTTCAGCACATCCCTACACTCCCTTCTTTCTACCTGCTCACTTATTAGTCACTATGTTGTTGAACTCACTCACAATAATCTGGAGGAATTGGTTGAGGTGGCTTGTGTACAGTTTGTAGATAATGTTTAGGCAAACTATGAGCCTATAGTTTTCTATCAATATGGTGGTTCATTCTTGATTACAAGATTTGTCCAAGCTACAGCAACTCAATTTGGCTTCTCAATATGTATCATTGTATATAATTGTATAATGGGGTAAATGTGTATTAGCATACAATATTTTAACTCAGTGCTTTTGTACTTATATGGAACGCATAAAATACATTCCATGTCTCAGGGAACACCTGACCACCATCATCTTTTAATGTTCATGTTCCATGTTAGCATGGGTTGGATGGTTTGTTAGGATCTGACAGATTTGAGAACTGGATTGAAATTCAATGTCTGCTTTGGCATAGTCCCTAAAATGGGACCTTCCTAATGCCAACCACCTTACAGAGTGTGCTGGGTACTATTTTTGTGGCATCAGCACTAGTGAGGTTACTATGCAGCTTATAAGACTAATATCCCTTTCAACTGAGTAGATTACAGTGGAGAAAGATGTATGCTAGATCAGAGGTTAAAGTATGAAAGAAGAGACTAGAAGAGAAGAGATTTCTAGCTGTAGAAAAGCTACATGGCTACTCACATTAAAAAAGGTAGGATAGGAGTGACCAAGGTGGAGCTGGGAAGTGAGATGACCTTTAAGTGTAGATCTTTAAGGTATGAGGTAAGTGGAAGTGAGTGGGGACAAATAGAAAGAAATGAAGTTGAGTAGAGGTTGCAGGAGTGTAGGGGGAATGAGAGGTGGTTATAGATGGGGAATGGGTGAATATAATGAAAGAAGACAAGTGTTGAGGGATTGAGAATTACAAGTTGGACAGAAGGTAGGGAAAAGTAGGTGATTACTGTGGAGATTGGCTAGTTTAGCAGGGTGGATGTAATGCATAGTGGATAAGAGGTGATTAAGGATACATATAAACTGGAGGAGGTAGGGAGAGTAGGAGATGAGTGACAGTACAGAAAGTGAAGAGGAACAGAACAGCAATGATAATGCAGTAGACAAGGGAAGGATGAGAGAAAGAGAGATGACATGTTGTAAAGTAAGTTGCAAGATTGTGAAGTGAGGGTGAGGTTGGCATTGTGCATAGGGAGAGTGAGAGACATATGATTGTGAGGAAGGAGAGATAATTTGGTGGTACAAAAAGTTGATCAATGTAAAATATGGGTTGAGAAAGACAGCTTTAAGAATGAAGGATGGATATCAAGTGAAAAGTTCTCAGTAGTGAAAAAGAAAAGTGGTGTCAGGGTAAAACTGGTGAAGCTTGCAGTTCAGCTTACATCTAGTTACGACAGCATAATATTGTAGTTAGGCTGGTGATGGAAGAGTCAGTGATAGAGAGATGATGGATAGTGTGGATGGTTTGTGGAAGAAGTTGGGTAAAGGGCCCAGTTGTTCATCTATATGTATACACTGTGCTTCTAGAATTTCAGTCTCACTGAGATGGGTGGGTTTTGTTGAGTGCTACATATTACTGGTCATCTTGGTTCTCTGTCATTTCCTCCATGAGGTCCAATGTCCTGAGATCAGCCTTCACCACTTCATCTCATGTCTTCCTGAGTCTCCTTCTTCCACAGGCTCCATCCAACTTAAGTGATTGGCACTTCTTTATACAGCTGTTTTCATCCATATACATCATATGTCCATACTAGCACAATCTTCTTTTTTGCACACTACATCTGTTTCCTCTAATGTCCCACTTTTCTCTCAACACATTTGTACTTTGTCATTCATGCACGCTTACCTTACACATCCAACAGAGCATGCTCACTTCATTTCTTTTTTTAGTCTTCTTGTGTCCTTTTCATTCAAACCCCTGTTTCACTGTTATGCAGCATCACATTTCTAACACAAGTATCATACAATTTGCCCATCACTCTGTGGGAAAATACCGTTGTTTCTAGCAGAAGTAGTAGCTCTTTGAATTTTCTCCAACTCATTCTTACCCTGGCAACTGTACTATTAGAACAACTACCTCCCTAACTAATTATATCTCCAAGTGAACAAAAGTTATCAACTAATTCTTGTGAACCAGTCCAGGCATTTAAGAGAACCTAATTCCAGTGTGCCCATTGTTTATATTGTTCCAGTACATCTATCATAAACGAAGCTTTCTTTCTTAGTTAGTTTGCTTGTGATTCCACTACTTCTCTTGTATATCCATAGCTTACATTGGGTACAGTGCATGGAGTTTGTACCAAATCCTTTCTGCATACTTAGTAAGGCCATTTCCTTGAAGATACTAGAATCCTGTCTTCTTTCTTATTTACTAAAGCCTTTGCTTTTGTTAAAGTTTGAGTAAATTTTATTATTCATACTATGTTCTAATTACAAATTTAGAGTTAAATGCAAAAATAATTCAAGAAGTATTTGCATATATTTAACCAATTTATTACAGTATCACTTGCAACATTTCATAGAAAACTAAGGTACTCTATGGTTGTTTAATGTGTTGCATTTTTGCTTCCTCCACTTCCCTCTATTATACTTAGCCCTGTCTCCTTAATATACCTTTTTTTTGTAGTTGTTTGAGGAATATATCTATCTACCTGCCTACCTAGTTTATTTACTCTTCTCCTTTGTCAGCTTTCCTTTTTGGCTTCTTACTTATCACATCAGCCCTCTTGCTAGGTGATCCCTCTCCTCACTAAATCATTTCCTCAGCTTCAGTTTTAGCCTTAATTTCTCCACTTTCTTTTATATCCTGGTGTTGGATATATAATTTTACAAAGCAGGGGTGAAGAAAGTATTCACATGATGCACTACGATCACTGTTGCATGAAGTTAAATGCTCTCTGCCAAATCTCACAGTGAACCGCTCACTATTGCTCACAGTACTTTATTTTACAGCAATGAGTCAGTCCACTTTTAGTCACTTAGGGATGCTTGGAATCCTTCCACAACATCTCTCCTTTTTAGAATTAGTCTCCTCTAACTTCTCTCCTAACTTCTCCCTGCTTAGAATTTTAATATTTCTTACACTTAGGGTTCAACTTCAATGTTTCTGTTCTTTTCTGTTTTCTGGTGTTAGAACGTGTAGTTTCAAATTGTTTGGGTGTTAATACCTCAAACGTGTCATACAATACTTCCATGGGGATTTCATTTCTCATGACTGTTTTTTCCGTGAATCTTTTTTAAAGTTGGTTAATATGTCTTTTATATTCGACATTTTTTCCTTTTATCAGGAACAACATTCTTCCAATTTGTTTAATGATTACACTGTCCTCCCAGCTTTCTTTGCCATATCTATAGGGTTTTTAAAAAATTTTGTCACCTAACTTGAAGAACTTTGAAGTATTTTTGTTGTTTGCCTATTTACTATTTTTACTCTGTATCAACTTATCAAAAACGGATTTAATCTTTCTAGCAAACATCAATTCTACAGGTGACTTTCCAGATGGCGTATTCAGATTAGGTGTCATTCAGTATATTCTTAGAGATGGTTGAAGTGCAAGGTCATCCTTTACTTCATTGCACCTTTTTTTATACCCTCTTGAAAGTGTCAACAAAACTTTCCACTTATCCATTTGACTTAGGGTGATATGGTGGAGTGGTGACTTGTTTGATGATGAACATTTTACAAAATTTTCTGAACTCATCTGAAGTAAATTAAGTTCCATTATCAGACACAATGGTATCAGGAATCCCATATCTGGCAAACAATTTATGTAAAAAAACTTACTGTAACCACAGATATCAGCTTTGTACACTTATGCACTTCAGGCCACTTTGAAAAACTGTCCACCACAACATGATAATATGAACCCTTAAGTGGACCTGCATAATCAACATGCCGTCTGGACCATGGAATATCTGTTCTTGGCCATTGTTGCCATTTAGTGGTAGGTGCTTTTGTAGCTAGGGCACACCCTCTGAATGTTTTCAATAGTTCTTCAATGTCACAGTCCATTGTTGGCCCATATAAATAACCTCTCATTAGCGATTTCATTCTTGAAATCCCTGGGTGACCAATGTGAAATTCCTTTGGTAATCGCTTCTGTAGTGTGGCTGGCACTACAACTCTTTGTGCACACATCAACACACTGTCACACATTGTGAATGGGTTCGAATTTGTATTGCACATACTTCTATCTCTTTTAGCCTTCAGCATTTCTTTTATTTTTTTAATGAATTTATTGTTTTCCAGTTTTAATTTTATGTCTTGTAATGTGACAGGCAGTTCATATATGACGTTACACAAAACATTTTTAATTTCATTTTCCACTCACAATGCAGCACTCACAGTATCTTCAAATGGTTCAGCATTTTTTGAAATCAGTCTTGATAAGCAATCAGCATGTCCCAATTTCTTAGATAGTATATACTCCATCTTAAAATCATAGCTTAATAATATAGTACCCCAGCATTGCAACCTATTAGTATCAGTAGGGATTCCTTCCTTTGACTCATATATAGATAATAATGGATGATGATCAGTCTGTAGTCAAAAACTTCTACTGTGTAAAAATCTAAGAAATTTGTTTTTGGCAAAAGTAATCGCTACAACCTCTTTTTCAATTTGGCTGTAATTTTGTTCTGCTGATAGAGGAAGTGAGGCATGAATCACCACCTTCAAGTTATCTTTATATTTACGTAGCATTACTGCTCTGATACCGTACTCAGAGGCATGTGAAGCTACTACAATCTCCATTGCAGGACTGAAATATGCTAGCAGCAAATCAGATGTTAATATTTAAAAAATTTTGTCAAACACCTCCTGACCATTTTCAAACCAATTCCACTTAACATTTTTTTTTTAATAGATTACTTAGTGGAACTCTTACCTTATGCATATTTGGAATATAATTTTGGCAATAATTTGCCAGTCCCAAAAAAGCTTGTAAGGTTACTATTTTTGTCGGAGGGGGCATATTTTTAATTGTGTCTGTCTTTGACAGACCTGATCGACGTCCATTTCTGTCAATGATTTGTCCTAAATATTTTATTTTCAGTAAGAAAAATTCACACTTTTCTTCACTCAAGGTAAAGCCATAATCCCTAATTTTTTTCAAACACATATTCTACATACTCTGCGTGTTGGTCTTGGCATTCACTTTTTATGGGTATATCATCCAGATAAGGAATTGTGAATTCACAGTCTACAAACATTGCATCATTAATCTGTTGAAAAATTGTCGGTGTTGAATTTATACAGTCCTTTATGTGTGTTAATTGTTAGGTATGTAGAACATTCATCATCTACTCTAATTTGTAGGTATGCATCGGAGAGATCGAATTTAGAAAATATCTTGCCATTGTTTAATTTCACAAATATGTCTTTGGGAGTAAGTGGAGTGTTTTAAGACATTTGTTTTAAGACCCTCTGAAGTGTTTTAAGACACTCTGATTTTATTATTCTTTTTCTTAACATCTACAGTTGGTGATGCCATTGACTATATTCCACTTTTTGGATAACTCTGATTTTTTCTAGTCATTTTTTTCCTGAAACAATTTTCAAATTTTATTTTAATCTCGGTTTCCCGATTTTTTCCCCTGTATCTGTGTTAGCTATCGAGATATCACTGCCCATATCCAATTGTAACTTTACGTATATGTTATTAATTTTTACATACACAAATTTCCTTTGCGACTCATTTGTATTTCTTGTCCAACAATGACCTGTTTGTGGGATTTTTTTTCTGTTGGACTGTTTTTTAGGTTTTGTTTTACAGTGTGATTTTTTATGACCTATCTTACCACACTTGAAGCATTTTATATTTTTAAATGAACAGTTACTTTTAAAATGTAGACCACTGCACTCATAACATGGATTTGGTCTTGACATTTTTTCTCTTTTTTCTTATCTATTACCGGTTAACATGCATGAATATGAGAGCAACTTTTTTCTTCAATTTTATCTGTGACATGTCTTAGATTTATAATCCTTGGGCATTCTTCTCCTACTGCCTGTAGAGTTAATTTTTGGTCCTGTTCTAATTTTGTTGATATCCAGGAATGTGTATCTCCAACTTTGCTTGTAGTTTGCCCTTGAACAAAAATTAGACATTTGAACATGTCCAGGGTTAATTCATTTAGTTTGAATTTTTCACACTCTCTGTTAACAACCCCAGCATAGGTGACAAAATCTTCATCATCTTTTTTGAACAAATTTAAGCACTGCCAGCAAGTATTGAACACAGAACTTCTTTCACTGAAAATTTTCAATAAAAAATTGTTTCATCAAAACTAATCTCACCTGGCTTCTTTGGTAGAATATAGTTACTAGATTTTTCGAGTTTGGCAGGGGATAATTTTCTTAAAAGTAGTTGTACTTTCTTCCCATCAGACCAATTTTTACATTCTTCTCTGAAGGTTTCTTTGTATCTTCAAAAATATGCAGAAAGGGTAATCCCTTCTTTTGGTTTATAGCTGAATTCTTCAACTGAATTTGCTTCGCTGTCTGGTGAGTAAGAACCTGAAGTATTTTCAGACTTCATCAACATTAATTCCAGCAACTGTTGGTTTCGTTGTTGTTGTCATTGTAGTTGCTAAGACAGCAGCTGTTGTCGTTGGAACTGCACCAATAAGTCCTCCATGTTAAATGATTGTTCTTTGGTTTGTTACCAAAAGAAAAATATTTTAAAATGTCCAACACAAGCTTCAAACAACTCGTCACCACTTTTATATCCTGGTGTTGGATATATAATTTAACAGAGCAGGTGGAAAGAAAGTATCACATGATGCACTATGATTACTGTTACATGAGGTTAAATGCTCTCTGCCAACAGCTCTCAGTGAACTGCTCACTATTGTTCACAGTACTTTATTTTATAATAATACATCAGTCCAGTTTTAGTCACTTCTTGGTTGGAATCATTCCACAATGCTTTCAATTGATGGACCAGAGCAATGAAACATATTCTATAACCAATGCAACAAATAAACTTTTTCAAAATTTATATTGATCGAAATTTGCCAATGCAGACTATAACCAGTTTCCTTGGGTTCCTGATGGGTAGAGAAATGACTCATGAGGGTTATACAAACCATAAACAGAGGTGTAGGTTGGAGTCTACAATGAGTGCAGCAATGAATTTAACATGTAGGTAGTGATGCATCAGAGCTCACTTCTCAACTACCTCTTTCCTGTTTATTATAGTCTGCTGAGCCATAACAAAAGAATTTAAAACCTTGCTCAATTTTAAATAATAAATTTAAGTTTAATTTAAAAAACATTGTCCTTAAATTTAATAATTTAAAAGATATTGTAGGTATTTTCATACATGCAATAAAGACAACCACTGCATCTACTGTGTTAGGTGACATCTTCATTGAATGTGCTCTCTCTAAATTTGTCTACCATAGTATAAAAGTGCAGAAGCTGCTCTCGCTGGCATCTGCTATTTCATTAAATTCTATTTCCCAGAATCCCAAAAATATTTTTCACTTCTGTCTCACGATTTCGGCATTTGCTGTTTCATTCAATTATGTTACCGAAAATCCCAAAGAATATTCTCCTTGTGATGTATTTTCTGCCTGTCCACCTAAATCGGACCCCTCTCTATCTGTGCCTCACTCTCTCTCTCTATCTCTCTCTCTCTCTCTCTCTCTCTCTCTCTCTCTACCTCACTCTCTCTCTGCCTCACTCTCTCTCTGCCTCATTCTCTCTCTCTGCCTCATTCTCTCTCTCTTTTCAATTTTACCACCAAGTTCACCATCTCTTC
>NC_068991.1:35022569-35024742 GCF_001194135.2 Octopus bimaculoides | reverse complement strand
TTAACCCTAACTCTATATAAACCAGCTCAATGCTCTGCTTCCTCTAATCGAGTTTGAATTCCTCTGCTGATAGAATACAAAATTCAGAAGATGAACAGATAAGAATTTTATCCTTTCAACCTCATTCATGTACTCCTGTTTCTGTGTTGATCATAACCCTATCCCCACCACCGTTCGTTCTTTATTATCTATTTCTTTACCATGTAAACATAGCCCGATAGATTTGTCTTAAATTCATGCATATCCGTTAATTGTCAGATTTTATTTATTTTATTTTATTCAAGTTTATCATTTCTTTAATTCATTCTCTCTAAATTTGTCTACCATAGTATAAAAGTGCAGAAGTGGCTCTCACCTAAACTTGCTGGCTCGCGGTATGCCCGCCCTCCCACCGCTCCACCTTTACTGGATGTTCCAATCCTCTGTCATCCTTGGTTGTCTCTCGCAAACACCTCCATCCAGGGTTTATTGATGATATAGCGCATAAAAATGGTGTAGTGTATGCAGGTTGTAGGCTATTGCTTGTTTATGAATTCTGTCAAATGCAAGCTTTCTTTTCAGCTACATGACACTACTGTCCTTCATCCCAGGGTCTCACAGGCCCACACCTCCCACAACCTCAGAGTTGACACACTCAATGTCGGCACACTGAAAGGTAGGTCTGGTGAGATTGTTGAGATGCTTGAACGGAGACGTGTAGATTTGTGCTGCATCCAAGAAGTAAGGTGGAGAGAAGGTTCCGCTAGGTTCCTCACAGGCAAAGAACACAGGTACAAAATTTTCTGGGCAGGGAACACTGACGGGGTCGGGGGCATAGGTATACTTCTCAGAGAGAAATGGGTTGATAAGGTAATCAAGGTAGTCAGAGTATGTGACAGAGTACTTAAGATTAGATTAGTGCTTCACCATATGTTAGCTACTGATATCTCGGCCTATGCCCCTCAACTGGGGCTACCGGATGGGCAAAAAGACCAATTTTATGACACCCTATTGCAGACTACCTCATTGACGAATGACAGGGACCTTCTCTTTGTGGCTGGTGATTTCAATGGACATGTTGGACAACATGCAGGGGGCTTCCATGGCATACATGGAGGCTATGGCTTCGGTTCCCACAATGAGGAGGGAACCAGACTGCTGGAGTTCTGTGATGTAAACGACCTTATGGTTTGCAATACCAACTTCAGGAAACCTGCCTGTCACCTAGTCACCTACTGTTCCAGCAGACACACTAGCCAAATTGACTACATCCTCGCCAGAAAAAGAGAAAGAGGACTGCTTATAAATGCCAAAAGCTTCCCAGGCAAAGAATGTACCTCTCAACACAGATTAGTAGTTAGCAACTTTGGGATCAGGGATAAGTGGATGCCCAGAAGTAGACCAGCTTGGAGAAGAAGGGTCTGAAAGCTTAAAAATTCTGCAAATGGACAGAGATTTAGAGATGTGTTACTTGAAGCCTTCAACGAAATAGAAGGGGATATAGCATCACCTAATGTGGAAGACAATTGGAGGTTTCTACGGGACAACCTGCTGAGGAACATTTCACAGATAATATCTGCACACAATATGAGGCTTTTACATCCACTAGAGAGTTCCAACAGTAATAACATTGAGCCAGACATTATTAACCCTTACCAAAATAACAATAATAACACTAATAATAATATAGGGAACAAAAATAATAACACGATACATAATAGTAATAGTCACAACAACAAAATCATTATTTCTGAAGTTAATAGCAAAAGAATTAGTCTTTTAAGTGATAATGCGAAACTCAAAAACATTATCTACCAATGCCAAGTTAGTACTCCTACAAATATTCACTTTTATGCTGGATCTTCCTCTTCACCATTATCCACCAGAATTTCTAACCATTTCTCGACATTTAGAGATAGAAACAAACGTAATACCACGAGCCTTAGCAAACTAATTTGGGATCTTAAAGATAATAACATTAAATTTAAACTAGACTGGCTAATTCTTTCTATTTCTAGGCCATATGAAAAGGGTGGAAAATTTTGCTCCCTTTGTGTTACTGAACTTTACTTTATTTTATTTTCAAAGAATAACCTGGTAAACACGTTCATAGAAAATTTTACAGATGTAAACATTGGCAACAACATGTATTTTCAGCATTTAAATAACAATCACTGTTTTTATAAAACGCTAT
>NC_068991.1:35011091-35020206 GCF_001194135.2 Octopus bimaculoides | reverse complement strand
TTATATATATATATATATATATATATATATATATATGTTACATGTTTGAACAATGTTGGTTCCAGCTCTGTGTGTCATTTGTCAATCAAGTAAACTATACTCATATGTAAACCTGCCTGTGAAGAGAGATATCAGTGTCTGAGTGAGTGAACATTTGGAAATCATGATATAAAGATAGATTTCCACTATAAGTTTCAGGATGTATATGAAGTACAAAGAATACATACATGAATTTAGTTGAAGCCACATTCTAAAGACTGTGTCAATAATGAAGATCAAGCAATAATTTTTCAAATAATTGCATGTAGTACTGTGGTTCTGCGGTAAGAAGTCACCCACATCAAACTAGTACCCAAAACAAAATTACTCTGACCATATATTACATGTATGTACATTAAAAATATGTATGGAGGGTGTTGAACTGTAGCAAAGAGGTTTTGAAAAAATGTTAGTGAAAAAAAAAAGATGATAGTTTAAAAAATTTGAGAAATACTGCTTTAGAAGAATCTAAAGATGTTATCATTCCCAACTACACTGCTTCATATATTGTTAATTATGATGTAGTCTTAAGATCATATTTTTATTATTGTTCTGAAAATTCCAGGTAGCACCACACCCTACTCCATTGTCAGAATGAAACCCATCTGTAGAGGTGACCCAGTTGTTAAAACAGTTTAATTATGATATTTTGCATTCTCTTTTTTTTTTTATTGTTATTTTGAAGGATTATAACTTCTTTTTTTATAGGTAGCAAATTTCATATTGCTTTCTTTTCTGCTTAAAGTGCATCAGCAGCAGTTTGCTCTTTCTAAATTCTTCTGTCACAGGTCAGCAAGAGTTCATCTAGTTTCATGAAAAACAAGTATTTTGTGGGGAGATTTTAAGTAATCTAATATATTCCTTTCCAGTTGAGCATGGAATTTTTCCAATAGTTTCTTGTTTATGCCTGATTGGGAAAAGTGTTCCAGCTGTGAGAATCTTATCTTTTTCTTCAAGCATATCTAGAACTACATTCTAGATATATAAAGACTGGGGCTTGTGAGTTCCAACCCTTTTGAAATGGATACATGCATCTTTATGTACATGTATGTACATGTGTGTGTGTGTGTGTATTTATATATATTTATTAATAAAATACCAAAAACATGGTGTTTCATCTATATATATATATAATCCTTTGTATCTCTGTCTGTTCCCAATGCATTCTCAAATGGCCCAACCAAATCAAATCAAATTTTACATGTTAATGGTATGAGACCCCAGGAGTGCCAACATGTAATTTGTTTGGATTAATTTACACTGCATACAAGAATACAGACATACTATATACGGTACATTATTAAACACACACACATCTATACATACATACCTGATGACTGACATGTGTGAAGTGTCAATATGAAATTTTATTTACATTTCCTTTTTTTTTTTGAAGTCAATAGAGTGTAATTTAAGAGAATTGACTGCTATTTATAGCAGGTCTCAACTGCATTAACTTATTCCAGTGGTTCTCAACCATTTTTTGCCTATGGACCCTTTTACTTCCTATTTTTCTCTACAAAAGCCCCCTAGCTATTCAATGTTTAAAAAAACTTTTTTTTTCATAATTAAATATTATTAGGAATTGTATTAAAAATTACTAAGATATAGTGTGTATTATAGAAGTATAATCAAATAATCAATGTACTTCATAAAAACTTTAAGGACAAAATCTTATATGGACTGCAGTTGAGAATCACAGACCTATTCCTATTGTTGGTAGTGGCAACACTGAAATATTTGTATTATGATTTGTTTGTACAGAGTTTAAACACCACCACCACCACCAGCATCTGGGGAATATCATTGGGAAACAATTCTTGAATATTGAATTAATATATAAAGACTAGGGTTTGTGAGTTCCAACCCTCTTGAAATGAATACATGCATCTTTATATATTTGTATGTACATGTGCATATGTGTGTGTGCACGCTTGCGCGCGCGTGTGTGTGTTTACATATATTTATTAATGAAATACCAAAAACATGGTGTTTCATCTATCTATCTATCTATCTATCTATCTATCTATCTATCTATCTATCTATCTTGTCCGGCTGCAACCATCAGCTGAGTGCCATGCTTCGACAAGATTTTGGCCCATTAAACTCAGTATCTCTCCACACGGTGGGCCCAGAACAGCTGGATGTATTGCATTGCAACCAGACTCATGACAGTTCTGTGATCTTGTACACATTCGCAAACCTCCTGGTAATCCAAGCACTACCCTCAACTGCTTTCTTCCCACATTCCTTGATTGTCTTTCTCACAGCAGATACACCAGCCACCTTCAGAAACCTTCTGAGAGAACCTGCTGGGAAACCCCTACAGCCAACCTTGAACGCAACCAGCTCACAGATGTAACCCTTCTCCCGAATCTCAGCTACCAGCTCTTCATAGCCTAACAGCTTCCATTCATGGGCCTCAGCAATGCTCTCCTCCTCAAGGACCACATGTCTCTGACCCTCATCTACCAACACCAGGTCGGGCCAGAGTACTGACACAATGATGCTTTCAAGCAATGGCTTGTCCAGGAACACCTCCCACTTTCTGTCTTTGGCTTGCCGAGATTCCTGCCTCTTTGGCATCACACCCTGCTTCACAAATGCTGTCTTGCACAAGCTCAGTTCAGGCACTTGACCCTCTCTTGCAGCTGAAGCAACAACGTTTAGCACTAAATTATGTCTAAATGTATACCATCCAGACTGGAGTGCTTTTGGGAAAGCTGACAGCATGTGTTTGAGGCTGCCATACTTCCCACACAAGTGACACTGTAGACTCTCTTGGATACCCCATTTTTTGAGATTTGCTGGAGACAGATGCACATCATATACAGTCTGGATTAGAGCTTTCAAATGTCTTGCTCTCAACCACCACCAATCAGACTACTTCAACTCCAGCTTTTTGACATCATCCCGATTCAGCCACCGACCCTGCTGTGCTTGTTGTGCTGCGTGACCCAGATGCCTCTCATCTTCCAACTGCCTTACTTGTTGTTCACGTAGCTTCAGCTGTTCTTGTTCACTTGACTCAGACCAGAACTGCTCTCTCTTGACAAGCCCCACATCAGCCCTGCCATCTATAATCACTCCATGCACTTCAGCATGCTGGGCCATCTCATCAAGCTGCTGTATCGCCTCAGTGACCTTCCACTTCCTACCAGTGTTCAAATCTGGTGGATTGTTCTGGATCACAGTGTCCCTTGACTCAGAAACCATCGATTGCAGATGCACCTTGGAGACCTTGTACTCCTCCACTAGTGATGTCAGGGGCAACTGGAGCATACCCTAGTTGCCATAAAGGGCGACAGATGAAAGGCACTTCAAAAGGCCGAGTCACTTCCTTACCATCTTATTGATCTAAGGTTCAATTGTTTCAATCCCTGTTAGTCGTTAGGTATGCCTCTGTATGTGTAGATGTGTGTGTGTTTAATAACATACCGTATATAGTATGTCTGTATTTTTGTATGCAGTATAAATTAATCCAAAAAAATTACATGTTGACACTCCATTCTTTAGCCAAAACAGTCTCCAGTTCTTGTAGTATGATGGTAGAGGATATTGACTCCTTACTTGTTTTTCTAAAATGCACCATAAATGTTCAATAATATTGAGATCTGGAGACTGTGGTGGCCAGATAAGATGTTCAACTTCATTAGAATGTTCCTCATGCCATTCAATAACAACTTTAGCTGTGTGAATTGGTGCATTATCATCCTGAAAGATTGCATTTCCTTCCGGAAACAGTTCCACAACCATAGGATGAATTTGATAAGATAAAATGCTTAAATAATCTTCACTTTTAATTCTGCTACGAAGGGAAACCATTGGGCTGGCAGATTTCCAAGATATATCCCCACCAGATCATCACAGATCCTCCTCCATCTTTAACAGTTGGAAGAAGGCAAATGCTTCTTTTGGCTGTCTGTACACATATACTCAGCCGGTGGTTGGAAATAAGGTAAGAGATGACTTGTCCGAGAAAATAACATTCTTCCACTGCTCCAGGGACCAATTTTGTAGGTTTTTACTCCACTCTTTGCAATGTTTGTTTTTGAAAGTAGTGGTTTTCTGATTGCAATCAAATAAGCAACCAATCAGTATGATGCTATTGCATGGTTCAATCTTCTGGACTCTTCTTGTACCCTATGAAAGTGTTGAGAGTGGCTGACTCATTCACATGGCTTGTCAGCCAGAATGTTGAATGCAGCACAGTGATATGTGCCTCCATTCTTGCCACATCTCATGGTTCCAGACATTTGTGCAGACAACTCTAGGGTCAAGAACAGACTGAACTAAACATTCACATAATGTCTCATAAGTAACTTCTTTGAATGTGGCATGGTTTTTTCTTATCTCCCATCATTATCATTGTTTAATGTCCTCCTTCTGTGCTGGCATGGGATGGACAGTTTGACAGGTGTTGGCCAGGCAGAAGCCTGCACCATACTTCTGTAGCTGTTTTGGCATGGTTTTTTACAAATGGATTCCCTTCCTAACAGCAGAGTGGGCTGAGTGATTTTTATGAGGCACCAGCACAAGTAAGGTCAGTTTTGGCATGGTTTTTGTAGTTGGATGCCTTTCCAAATGCCGACCACTTTACAGTGTGGACTGGATACTTTTTAAGGTGACACCAGCACTGGTAGGGTCAGCATGTAACTATGTAAGACAAGGAATCTTTGAGAGGGGATGGGATCATCGGAGGAGGAGATCTTGTGTCAGATGATGAATGGTTAAAGTATGATAGAGAGACAGAAACAGGTGTCTTGCTGTAGAAGAGGTACATGGTTACCCAGCCAGAGAGAGGGGGGAAAGGAGGAGGAAGAGAAATGGAGGGAGATAGGAGAAAGAGAGGGAGAGAAAGGGAAAGGGAGGGAGAGAGAAGGAAAGGGAGGGAAAGAGAGTTAACAAGAAAGAGGACAGAAACAGGTGTGCTGCTGTAAAGGAGATACATGGTTAGCTAGCCAGAGGTAAGAGCAAGAAAAGGAGGGAGAGAGAGTGATTAAAAATGAGAGCAGAAACTGGTATGTTGCTGTAGAGGAAATACATAGTTATCCGGTTAGAGGGAAGAGCAAGGGAAGAGAGAGAGAGAGAGAGAGAGAGAGAGAGAGAGAGAGAGTTGGAGAAGGAAGGGTACAAGAAAGAACAGGAGAGAGATGGTGGCAAGGTGCCAGGTATACTTGCAAATAGAGGGGATAAGGCATAGATGGGATAGTAAAGTAAGGATGTGAGAGGTAAATGGTGGCAGGTGCTGGGGCATACTCTCAAGGTATAGAGGTCATAATATAGGAGTAAGGAGTGGGGGTGAAGAAGATTGTGACTGGTGAGGATTTGGGTATATAGAGAGGGTGGGGAAAGCAGTGATACAGTGAGTACAGGATTGGGGAGTGGGAGATAATCATAATATACGAGGGGAAAATGTGAAGAAGAGAAGAGATACAATTAGAGAGAGGAGATGTAGTTTGGTATGTTGGGGTAGGGTGTGTGAAAATTTTATTGTTACATGTGGGTGGAACACAACTCTTCTAGAACTCAGTTTCACTGACATGGGTAGGTATTCTCTAGAATCTCATATCACTGGACATCTCGGTCCATTGTCGTTTCTTTTGTGAACCCCAACATCCTGAGATCGGTCCTCACCACTTCATCCCATGTCTTCCTGTGTTTTCCTCTTCCACAGGTACCATCCACTTTCTGTGACCAGTACTTCTTTATGCAGCCATCTTCATTGCATGTCCAAACCAATCTAGTCTCCTCTCTTGCATACTGCATTTCATTGCTCTTATGCCCAACTTTTCTTTCAACACATTTACACTTTGTTGTTCATGCACATTGATGCTGCATATCCAGCAGAGAATACTACCTTCATTCCTTTGTAGTCCATGCATGTCCTCTGCAATCAAAGCCCATATCTCGTTACCATGGAGTATAACTGTTCATACACAAGCATCATACAATCTACCTTTCGCTCTGAGAGAGAGAGTCCCTTTGTTGCCAACAGAGGTAGTAACTCTCTGAACTTCCTCCATCCTATTCTAGAAACAATACTTTCAGAAACTATCAACCACCTCAAGTCTGTAATTATTGCTGTTGTTAACTGTAAATGGCCAATGCAATTTGTCTTTATGTGCAATAATAAATACTTTAGTTCTATATTTAAGAGTTGAGGAATTATGTACATTATTTACATTTGAACAACAACAACAACAACGAAAAATACCTTAGGAATGAAAACCCAAGTTCGAAATTTCCCCAAGGCACCTGATGAAGGCTGGAGGGTAAATCAGCTGAAACGTTAACAACAAACAAGATGAGGACAAATATCCGTCAAATGTAAATAATGTAATAAATACTTCAATTAAATGTTTGCTAGTGTTATTCAGTTATTTTTCACATAATCAAGAAACATATTTTCATTCATTAACTCAACCAGCTACCATAGCAGCATTGATGAAACACTACATAATACCATGACAAAGGTAAAGAGAAACCATATAGGTCTTGTTTTGTTTTTGTTAACTAAGTTATGTTTATAGCTATGCAGTGTTTGTGTGTGTGTGTGTGTGTGGGGGGGGGGGTTAGTGTGTACTACCATATACTGTTTCCTGTGTGCCTTATTAAAGCTATAAATGAAATGTTGAAAGTGTGCCATTTTTTTCCTCATTGAGTATTTATTTTGTTCTGCATTTAGGGGTATTTTATCAATTTGGACCTTAACGTAACCCTTTTGTATTATGTGTGTTGAAAGTTTGGTAATGTTGGGTGATTGAGCAGTCTTTGACTTGCATTGAGGATATTTGATCTCAGTCTTGGTTGTGGGTTCATCCCTTTTTACTGCATCAAGCGCTTACAATTTACTATATTTTTCCAGGACATGAAAAAGCAAACCCTATATACAAACTACCCAAATTTGTAGAGTAATTTCCCATGTTTTAAAAGAGGTAGGGATGAATGGGGACTGCAGTGTTTGGTGTGCAAGCCATGATGTATGTTTCTGTGAAAATAAAAGTAGTCAATGGTTTAAAGACACATGTAATCTTAGACAAAAAAAAGCAATTCGTGGAGATGGCTCCTCAATAAAACTGAAGATCTTTTATCAACCCATATAGAAGCCCTGGGTTGGAAACAATATTCTCTTGAGTTTTAAAGTGTTTTATATTGTGATGTTATCAAATACAGCTAAGTTATTGATTTTTCATTTAGATTTCTCATTCAGGGAAGATACAGAAACTGGCATGTATTGAGATGGTAGGTGAATAAAGATTAGGTAACGATGTAAACAGATTGTCGGCGAATAAAGACTGGATGAGGGGTTGAGACATCCAAAATACACAGCAGTGTGTTCACAATACAGTTATCTCCCTTCCTCCGCATTCACCGCCATTATTTTTATTTCTGAAATTATTTGTTTTTATATAGAAATGTCCACAGAAACTGAAGAAGATGATTATATGTCTGATAAATTTGTTGATAACTGGTATGTGTTTGATAATGATTCTTTTACTTCTTTGAAATAACGATGTGTCTGTTAACAGATACAATTTCAAGCCCAGTGCATTCTTTGTTCCCCGTTTTATTTTTTAAATCAAAAGACACGAAGTGACTCAAGTGTTTAGAGTTTCGTTCATGGTACTTACAAACTATGCCCAAACCTCTTCTCTATATATGGAAAAATGTACTTTTTCAGTTGTGTGTATAAAAGTAGAATTAATGATGTTAAAATTCCTCCTCGTTGTACTGAAGTAGTTTTAATGCCTTTGTTCTATCCATTTTTATATTTGTCAGTTGGTTTGACTTCTATCGCTAAAACCAACTGACATATCACTGTTCCATCCATCAACAGAAACTGACGGTTATGTAAAATTATGCAACTGACTTTATTAAATATCACCAGAGGGGTGGTCTTTCGATCATTCTTTAGGTAATCTGGGCAACAAAGTGAAACCAAATGCAATTGCGAGATCGCTTTAGCGTGAAGTAAAATATTGAATTGACGTAGACCAAGTACAAGGGTAGAGTGCGTCTTTGTTAATATAGTACTTACTTTAGTATGTAATTTAGTATTTGGCTTGTATTTATTTTATCAGCCCTAGAATGTAAAGTCGATTGCAACAAGGTATGAATTCAAAATGAATTACATGAGTATAGAAAAATCTCTCAGGTTTTCTGCTGCTCACTAAAATCCATATACACAAATATTAGGTGCTGTCGTTATACTGGATTCCGTTCCACAAGTGTCGAAGGATTTAACAAGAAAAGTATTTATAAGGAGAAATGTATATTTATTCAGTTGAAAGTGCTCGTTATGTATTGAGCTTAAAGGGTATCATTTTTGTGTAATTAACACATGGTTTTGAAAGATTGTTTACACTTTTTGCAGGTGTTTTCATATTGGTGGAGACGTCAATTAACGGGTATATGAAGTTCTGAGTATTACTAACAAATTTATCATTTGAATTAAATTCATCGTTGATATATTCTAAAAATAATTCACTATGTAACGTAATAGTACCATTTTCCAATTTCGTTT
The DNA here is from genome assembly GCF_001194135.2 of Octopus bimaculoides. Taxonomy (NCBI): domain Eukaryota; kingdom Metazoa; phylum Mollusca; class Cephalopoda; order Octopoda; family Octopodidae; genus Octopus; species Octopus bimaculoides. The sequence goes on along the minus strand of NC_068991.1, from coordinate 35,011,640 downwards.
GTTTTCAGTCTTTTTTAATTATCTTTTATTATCTCTCATCCTGATTTTTGGGCCCTCATATTACAATAGTATCTATATATTAATACTGCTTGTGTTGCGGTACATTTTCTTAGTTGTCGATCGGAGATCACAACGGAAGAGCTTCTACTTGGTCGTCTGAATTGATAGAATAGTAGCCAAATATCCCCCAAATTCTACCCGATCGTCTTGAATAAGGGAGAACAGATTACTGTAGTTGGTTAATGTTGACATCGTTACCCGGAAACGAAATCAAAAAGAAAAAAAAATAGTATAACGGGTGTAACAAAAAAGGTGTAGGAAACGAATATGAAAACAAAAAATCCCGGAAAGCAACGGGGGTGTGGGGAGAGGCCTTCGGAAAATTCACAAGATTCGCAAGATCCGAGTTTTTCCCTCGTAGCTGAAGAAAATATGATCCTTTTGAAATCACAAATTAGGCTTCTCCTCAGGAACTTGGATGCTAAACATCCCTTTGAAGGGTTCAGGTCCTTCTACTATATATATATATATATATATATATATATATAT
>NC_068991.1:35003629-35010461 GCF_001194135.2 Octopus bimaculoides | reverse complement strand
ACAATCTCATTAAAAGATATCCATTTTCCTTAAAGTTACCAGGGAAAAACTCGGATCTTGTGAAATTTGGGAATTTTCCAAAGTCCTTCCCCACCCCGTTGCTTTCCGGGCATTTTTGTTTTCATATTCATTTCCTAAAAAAAAAAATCTTTAGTTTTTGTCAACACTAAACTTCAAGTGCTCTGCATTACCTTCCACCCGTGGTTGCAGCTGTGTTGGGAAGGGGCAATCATGCCAATGTGGTCCTTCCACATTGAGTCAACTTAAAGCGCTGGAATCTATTAATTTAGACAAGGCCTCCATGTGACGACCAGCCACTTCGGATCAAGGCCTCGATGTGACGACCTGGCTAAGTCGTAAAAGCAGGGCTCACAGTTTTGATGGGTCATCATGGAGTATTGAAAATGTCCCACCCTGTCGGTATAGTGACGGTTGGAGCTACCCCCGTGTTATGATCTGACCACCTTGGCGTTTGAAGCCACTTTGGCTGCCGTTGATCTGCTTCAGGGTTACTGGAAGCTAGTTGGATCTGGGACCACTGATCCCATTAACCGCCAATAACCCCCACTGACCCAATGATCTGGGACCCAATGACCCCAGTGGCATCATTCACCCTAATACACCGGGCATTTAAGTGTAGTTATGATCCACTTACTCTGCTGACCTTGACTCGTTAACTGGGTGTAATGCCTGACCAGCAAAATGTGCATTCAGAATACATTGGTGTGCCTCTTATGGCCCCTTGGTGAGTAGTTGACTAGATCCTGGTGGCACCACCCACCTTAATACACCAGATGTTTAAGTGCAGTTATGATCTACCTAGACTGTTGGTGAGTGATTACTGGGCTGATGGATGTACCCCCTAAGCATGTGACTTAGTCCACAAAAGCTTGGTGTCAGGAGGGAAATAGCCTACATTCACAGGATAGGCTTAAAGAGAGAGCACCTCTGTGACACTTAGTGCACTCAGAGGGTGGTCACTTGCCTAATTCGACTGTAGAAGCTTTTTGTTGGCTTGAAGCATGTCTGTCTGGCTGGTGAGGTGTCAGGGGGCCTGCTGCCCATGTCAGAATTGGGTTGCCAGTTGGGTTTCAGATGTTGTTTCCTGTGTGGTTGGCTTAGCCCTCTGGATGTGTGGCACTGTCCATCTTAAAAAATGGTACTGGCTTTGACAATTCAGATGGACTTGGATGAATATGACAACTGTTTGGGACACGTGCCTCATCTCTGCTTTTGTGCATTTCTGTTGATGAGTTGTGATGGAACTGCCTACATTAAACCAAGGGAAAGATTTGGTACCTTGTTTGTGAATAGCTGACTCCAGTGTATCCCTTGTGCATGTGTACCCGTTAGATATATGGCAATTCAATGTAGTTCAACGAGAACTTACAATGCGGCAGGTTGTATTTTGTGTGCTTGGGATCACTCTGAAAATAGAGAATTAAAACAAACATTATTGACACTACATTCACTTCACCTTGCACCATCAGATTTCCACCTATTTTTTGTCTCTTCAGAATTCATTGAATAGACAAACCTTCAACACTGAAGAGGATGTAAAAATTCATCTGGAAGAGTTTTTTTTACCTGTAAAGACAGGAAATTCTTTGAGCAGGGAATAATAGATCTGCCCACAATGTTGCAGAAAATATCAAAATGAACCAGTGATTATGTCTCTGATCGAATAAATCTCTTTGTGTTTTAAAACTTGTACCTTGTTTCTGCTTAAAAGACCAAAAGGACTTTTTGACCAACCCATTAGTTTCTGATTAAAAAAGGGAATGATCATGAATGGAGCATCTTTGGTAATAGGTCTGCTTGATTGGGGCTAAACAACAACAATCTTCTGTTCTCTGTTACAGCTGTCTATCTATGTTGGACTGGAAGATATTCTTCCTAATCGAAACTTGTGTCTTACTGAGAGTTTCCTACAAGATTAAGACATTGGACAATAGAGTGTTGGCTTGATAATTTAAAACATCCAGTGTAACATTGTTGTTATTGAATAATTTGGTTACATTACTAATCAATGTGAGTAAAACATGGCTATTAACTACCTAAGTATATCAAATGTTAACAGAAGAGAGAATGATTATCATTAAATACACAAAATTCTGGCTTCTTCATGACTTTGATCTTGACCTGATTGTGCAGACATGATTTTCTTAAGAAAACAACCTTCTGTGCTGGTTGACAATCTCACATATCATTGTGTGTATAGCATTGTGATTATGGAAGCATCAGAGACTGTAATGAACTAGAACTACTGCTGTGATATATGCACAGAGCACATTATACAAAATCTACTTCAAATTGGTGAGTCAGTGTCACTGTTAAAACTGATGAGAGCACATTTGTCACTCAGGCACAATGTAGGTTTTTGGATGTTTTTGAAGTTAGATCTAGGTGTCTTCTGGTTGCACTAAATGATGAAATAATTGCAATGCTGCCAGATATTCTGCAACATTATATTTTTCAAATAACAACAGTTTTAAACCATCTCTAGGTGTCATACAACACCATCAATTAAATTGGTTTTTCTGTACCTGAAGGTTAATCACAACCTGCATTTCATTGATCCATTTATGCATGTTGAAGCACTGTGGAATTGTGCAAAAATGAAGAAATAGATGTGACATTGGTACTCATTGCACACAATTAGATTCTTATTTATGTGGCTTTATGCCTTTCTTAATGATGGATTTGAAAATTAATTAATGATATTAGGTCCATTTATCACTTTTATTTAAAAAATTCATTAAACATTCACTTTTCTCTCAGATTAGCTTGCATCTCATACACAAGATCAGGTTTTAAGTGGTATGTAGTGCATCAGGTGTTACAGTATATACTAAATCAGGCTTTTAGGTTACTGGCATGTGATGCAAACATGTCTTATAAAACTGCTTTCCAGTAGTTTTTAATGTTACAATGTATATCAATCCCAATTCATATAAAATAATACTAGTCAGGTTAAAAATTAAGTGACACTGCTTGACTATAGGTCTAAACAAATTATTCTCTTCCAAAATTTTCAGAAGAAACTAGACCCAATCAGTCATCCTGTTTCAAAATTCGTTGATTATTTACTTCAGTGCATCTCAATTCAAGTTTTCCATATAATAAAGGTAGACATTTTGCTTCATAAATTATCACCAAAGAAAAAAAGAGGGCAAAGTAAATGAAATTAGGGCATTTCCATACTTGCAAGGGTGAGATGGATTTCCACAATCTGCATCAGTTCTTACATAGAGTTACTGCTGTTCTAGGTAGGTTGGTGGTTACATCTTACTCATACATTTCACTTTTGGCTTAGTTTCTTTGACTGGATGCCCTTCATATAACCAACCATACTGATTGGAGGGATGGTTTTTATGTCAGGGACAAGCAGAGTATCTTGCTGTAGAGAAGATACATTTATATAAGGGTGGTTAGAGGTATCTGGGTAAAGGTAAGATGATAGTGATGGGGTGCTAGAGCAAAACCCTTAAGAAGCAAGAGATAATATGGGAAGTAGAATAGGAGCAGAGGGGCAGTTATAAAACTGTAAGGGAAGTGTACCAAATAGTTAGAGATGGAGGTAGAAGTGAATGTTGTGAGTGTTGCACAGGAGTAGTGCAGCTTGATGGGAAATAGTATGGGTGGTGGGTGAGACGAGAGAGATTGTAGTGGCTCAAAGATGATAGTTCAGGGAGGAGATGATGAGCAAGGCATAGGAGTGGTTGGGAGGGAAATGTAGAGATATATAGAGGAGCTATAGAGGGTAGGTGTGGTAGTAGACATGAGAGAGCATTGGGAATGATGATGGATATGTGATGAAATATGAGGTGTTAAGATGAAACATAGCAGAGGAGTGGGTAGGGAGAATAGCTGGAGGCACATGGAAAGAGATAATAAAGAAAATGAGGGATGGAAGGAAGGCTGTTACTGGTAGCAAATAAAGAGTTAGGGGATGTAATATGTGTCAGAGGGATGATTGTTAAAAGGTGGCAGGTAAGGTGATGTGAGGAATACTTGACTGGGTGGTATGGGTGCAGGGACAGTGCCCAGGGAAAAGGGGATAGTAGGAAGGTGTATACATCAATGTTATATATAACAAGATATAAAATGATGATGATAAACAGATCACTGTGTGGATGGAGTCATATCCATATATTCATAGTGTGAAAGTAAGCCAAGTGTTTAAATCTTAGGGTTTGCAGTGTGGATCAAGTCAAAGTTTCATTTTCTTAATGACTTATCAGGGATTGCTTATCTCTGCATTCCAAGTTGCTGATGTCATCGTCCATCATCATCATCATCACATGTCTATTTTCCATGCTGGCATCGATTAAATCTTTTATCTTTTACTTGTTTCAGTGATTAGACTGTGGCCATGCTGGGGTACTACCTTGAAGAGATATTTTTAGTTGAACGAATTGACCCCAGTATTTTTTTTTGAGCCTGTTATTTATTTTATCAGTCTCTTTTGAACTGCCAGGTTACGGGGATGTAAACAAATCAACACCAGTTTCAAGTGGTGGTAGGGGACAAATACAAATGCAAAGATACACATACATACATACATACATATATATATATATATATATATATATATATAGATATATATATATATATGATGGTCTTTTTCAGTTTCTGTCTACCTGATCCACTCACAAGGCTTTGGTTGGCCCAAGACTATAGTAGTAGTCACTGGCCCATGGTGTCACACAGTGGGACTGAAACCAGAACCATGTGGTTTGGAAGCAAGCATCTTAATACACAGCCACACCTGCCCTTTTTTTATGTATAGACTGTAACAGTCATTTTGTTAGTTACACATGTGAATGTGGCTGAGCACTCCACAAACACACATATTCTTAATGTAGTTATCAAAAACATTCAGTGTGATGCAGAATGTGATAAGGCTGGGCCTTTGAATTACAGGTGCAACTCATTTTTGAGTGAACTGGTGCAATGTGAAATAAAGTGTCTTGCTCAAGGACTCAACGTGCCACCAGGAATCAAATACATAACATTATGATCATGAGTTGAATACCCTAACCACTAAGCCACCAACAAGATCTGAAAAGTTGGAGGACTATGTATTATTTTGGCATGGTTTCTATGGTTGGATACCCTTCCTAACACCAACCACTTTACTGAATATACTGTGTGAATTTTTTCATGGTATTAGCATGTTCTCTTATCCTCAGTAAGACAAAAAAGTTTTCTCAAGCCCTGCATTGTTATTACTCAATTCAATTTACCACCCACATACAGTATATGTATATTATATCATCATCATCATTCTTTAACATCTGTTTTCCATGCTGGTTGGGGTTGGATGGTTTGAGCAGAGTTGGCAAGCTGCAGAGCTGCACCATGTTCCAGTCTGATTTAGTTTGGTTTCTACTGCTGGATACCCTTTCTAATGCCAACCACTTTACAGTGTGTGATGGGTGCTTTTAACTTGGCACCAGCACAAGCACTTTACATGGCACTGGTACAGGACTCTTGCAGGCCAATCTTCTTCTCCAGCGGGAGTGGCCTTAACACCTCTGCTGTGGAGGACTAGTCTTTATGAGTACAGTAAGGTGCCAGGCATTTTGGCCCTTTGTCATCTCATCTGAAAGGTTCAGTGTCCTGAGGTTGTCCTTCCTTCAGTACTTCGTCCTATGCCTTCATGGGTCTCCCTTTTCCACGAGTTCCATCCACTTTGAGAGATTGGTACTGTCAGTATCCATCCAAACCACACAACCAAACCAGTGCAGTCTTCTCTCTAGCATACTGCATCTAATTCCTCTTTGTGCTTAATTTCTCCCTCAATACATTATATGTGTGTTTGTGTATGTGTGCGTGCATTATATATGTATATATATATATATATATATATATATGAAAGCAAATGGATTTAACAACATTTTTTATTAAAAATCACTACAATTGTTTCACTGTATTCTTACACCTGTAGTACATAGGTGAGATGTTATGCAATCACTATTTTACTTTCAAGGTGTAAAATGCACCTCCTCAGGTGATTGTTTAAATAAGTTCTTCATTAGCTTCTCTTCTCATTTCACTCAGTTTGATAACGTATATCCTGAGTGATGTGTCACTCCCAGCAGTTTACAGACAAAACTAAACCCATAGATATAAGGACAAAATACAATTACAATCAAAATTTAAAAAATACATAAAGAAATAGAAAAGAAAAGAGTCAGCTTGACTGTAAATTTCTATTCTATCTAAAGATCAGATTATAAGGAAGAAAATATTAAACATATATGTATATTCATTTCTACTCTAGGCACAAGGCCCGAAATTTATTGACCCCGAAAAGTTGAAAGGCAAAGTTGACCTTGGTGGAATTTGAACTCAGAACATAAAGACAAACAAAATACCGCTAAGCATTTCGTCCGGCATGCTAACGTTTCTGCCAGCTTGCCACCCTAACATATATGTATAATACAATGAAAAATGTGGATGCATGCATGTTAATGTTCTTAAGTTATTACACCTGGAAAAGTACAGAACAAGATTTCTACAGTAGAATTTGCCTAATTTGTCACTGCTAAAGGAAAGTAAGAAGTACTTAAAATTAAAATTTTAGAGTACTTATTGCAGCCAAGAATAACATTTTTAAAATTTAGTATATTTTATTAAAACAAATATTATGAAAACATTACTGGGTTTTGCTAAAAATAAGCCCATCTTATTTTAAGCCTTTGGGCTTATATTCAGAAACTCTTTTCATGTATAGCCCCAGTAATTTTTACTATTTTCAGAAAAAAATTATTTAAGCAAAATTATTTAAGTCTGTATTGAAGCCTATGGGCTTATTTTTGGATAA
>NC_068991.1:34999286-35003039 GCF_001194135.2 Octopus bimaculoides | reverse complement strand
GTTCTTAAGTTATTACACCTGGAAAAGTACAGAACAAGATTTCTACAGTAGAATTTTAATTGTAAGTACTTCTTACTTTCCTTTAGAGGTGACAAATTAGGCAAATTCTACTGTAGAAATCTTGTTCTGCACTTTTTCAGGTGTAATAACTTAAGAATATTAACATGCATGCACCTGCATTTTTCATTGTAATCCCCCATTTTTTTCCAGGCAGTGCTATTAAACTAAGAAATATTCTTTTGTTTAAAAATATTTGAATTAAATTAAACTTGCCTGTATATCTATTTCCTTTAAAATTAATTTTTTAGGATAATGAGAAATGTAATTATAATAGTAAAAAATATTAGATCCTGTATATAGAATTTTTATATCAAAATAAAGTGCATAATATGAACACACCAAAAAAGAAAGCGTGAAAATTCATGAAAAATAATTTTCTATATGATAGTGAATATTAATGTAATACTAATTTTATTATAAAATCCAGAAATAAACGAGTTATATCTAAATATAGTAAGAAGAGCTAACAAGAAGAGATATGAAAATATATCAACTATATAGTAAGAAGAGCATTCTATCATGAATAATAAAGCCATGGCTAATATAAAATTTAAAAAAATGCAAAAATAGCCAATGCATCCATCGTAAGGCAAGAGCAGTCACCTGCCCTTGTTAGGGCAAAGTTAGTGTTAGTTGAAATTCATGCAAAATAAAAATAAAGCCTGCAATTCAGCTACTGTTCTTGTCAACTTGCCTGAAAATAAAAAAATCTGAATCCTGCTACTCTGAAAATCCAGTCATACTGTCTGAAAGCAAAACCCTTGTCAATTTACCCTAAGAAATAATAATCTAAATTATGCTACTCTTAATATTGAATTAAAGTTTAAAAGCAAACAGAAAACTTATTAAAACTCCAGTATTTCTCACAACTTTGGTCATCGTAATGCTTTGCTTTCATTTATTTGATAAAAATTCCTCCTCATTTTGTGATAGTCAAGTATCATGCAGAATATGCCAGCTTCTAAATCCTGTTTTCTGATTAGGTGAAAATGATTAAACTTTAAACCTCAGTAACCCTTTTCTGCAATAAGTATGTATGTATGTACAAATGTATGTATGTGTGTGTGTCTGTGTGTAAGTGTTTATTTATGATGGACAGCAGGAAAGAATCATCAATTGTTGTCATCTTACCTTTTCTCTCCTTAAAGCTACGTATTTGTCACACCTTTGTTTCCCTTCATGGGCATTTTAAAAGTAACTTATGTGAGTGTTTGTGTGTATATGTGTGTGTATTTATGAAAGTATGTATGCAGTGTCATGTGTATATCCCTGAAGTCGATTTCAGGTGTTATTCTCCCCTTTTTGACCTCACATATTTGAAATCTCACCCTTTTTTCTATTGAATCAAATTTCATATTTTGTAGCTCAAAATGTAGCTTAGGAGGTGAACAATCTAAAAATGTATAAACATCATCAAATTTGGTAAAATCTGAATTAGTGACAAAGCCTAGAAGTGGTTGTGAGTGATTAAATGTTGATCTTAAGAATATTATTCATACACTGCCATGTGTGAATGATATTTATTACAATATTGTGTATTCTATGAATATGAGGTAGGTCTTCACAAGATACTTAAATACTGAAGTGAATCAAACATTTTGCAATATTGGGTTCCAATTTTGGCAGAAGGCTATCAAATCTGGAGGGGAAGGAAATTGAATATATCAACCTCAGGGCTCAGCTTGTTTCTATGAAATTAGGGTAACATGATCATCATAATTTTAACATCCAGTTTATTGAGGCAGATTTTCTGTGGCCAGATGTTCTTCCTGATTCCAACCCTTACTTCCAAGCAATGTAATATTTCCCTATGATCAGACATGCTTTTGCAGACAGCTGGAAGTGAATAACTTTCATTTACAACATTATGTTATGTCATGACAAGGAGCTATGAACATACACACAATCACACATACATGCATGCATACATATATCCATACTCTCTCTCTCTCTCTCTCTCTCTCTCTCTCTCTCTCACACACACACACATACATTTCTTTCTTCCAGCTTGCTCAGGTGTTATAATGTAGGTGGTACAATGATCCCTGCAAGAACAAATTGAGGCACCCAGTATATAATTTGTACACGCTGTTCTGACAGGCTATAAGGCAGTAATTTTTAGCAAGGGTGGTTTGGCTGTTTTTGGAGATGATGAGAGTAGTTGTAGTTGATAACTATTGGGGCAGTTCTTGTGTACCCTTGATACTTCCTCTATACAACCATATGAGATCTCACCTTTGGATCTCCTGTTTGACATTTTCTGTAGAACTGTTTCCAATATTTTGCTATTTCTATTGCTTTTGCCTGGACATGCTGTCAGTAGTCTTGCTCCAGTTTTTTTAGTCATACAACTTGTTTGTTGAATTGATCACTTGTTCCCCCTACGAATCTTCATTAGCCATCAACCCTTCCTTTTGAGGGGTGTCTTTTACAGAGATTGAGCCTTTCACATATAAGCTGCAATAAACTGACTTGGGATCACTAGCAAATAATTTATTGAGCATTTGCCATTTATATGCTGTACATTTATATTCTAGGTTTCCTGCTGCAGCTGTGAGTTGTTTCAGCTGGTGCAGTTTGGAGTTCAGGTTTTTGAATTCTGCATTACCAAATTGCCTTGCTAGATTTTTTCTGAGGTCCTCCTGATATTATGTAAAGTTGTTCTCTGTGTTACATTTCATAGCTACAACGATCTGCAAGATACTTTTTTACAGGAATAAAATTATATTTTTTAAGTTACATAATCATGCTGGTTCAGACCTGTTTGAATCTTGATTGCAGTGAGTCAAATGTACACATACATATCTGTGTGTGTGTGTGTATCTATATATGTGTGTCTTTGTGTATATTTTTGTCTCCCACCACCACTTGACAACTGGTATTGGTTTGTTTACATCTATGCAAAAGACATTGATAGAATAGGTACCAGGCTTTAAAAAATAAGCACTGGAGTCAATTTGTTTGACTAAATCCTTCAAGACTGTCTCCAGCATGGCTGCAATCCAATGACAGAAACAAGAAAAAGGTAATACACATGCACACACACACACACACACACACACACACACACTTTAGGTTAGTTAAAATAAGCTTGTGACATATTTCAACATCTAAAGGCAAATTCAATGCTATTGCTGTAGAGAAAAAAAATTCTCTCTGATAGTAAAAAGGTGTAAAAATACCATATCTGTCTAGTGCTCCCCCTGTCAGATTCTCATATGTGTTTCTAGCTCTTTAGCTGTTATCAATGGGAACTCCATGGTAACTGCAGTGAATTTGCATTTAGAAGTTGAAATATGTCACAAACATATTTTAACTAATCTAAAGTTCATTTATGCCTAAACACTGCTTGGTGCTGATACTGCTGTAATTTTTTTGACTTGGTAGTCTAACGGTGCAAGTCACTCAATGCTGTTGACTGTGTTTTACTTAACCATTTACCATTCAGATTATTCTGTCAAATGTAATGTTTTTTCATGCACATCGTTTTTAATTAATCATGCATTATCTCACAGCTTTGAAATTTTGATGATGTGATAGTATATTTTTAGAAAGGCATTGAAAGCTTGGATCTGATAGGTTAGAACATAGAACAAGTAGCATATGTGGGCCAGATATGACTGGTTTAAATGCTAAATGTTAGGGCTTTAATTAAGTCTGCCCAGAGTTACCTTTCTTAATTATTTCCCGTTG
>NC_068991.1:34993672-34998837 GCF_001194135.2 Octopus bimaculoides | reverse complement strand
ATAGCATGGAAAGCAGACTTTAAACGATGATGATATATATATATATATATATATGTTCTCCAACTGGCAACATATACTGCAGTGAATTATTCTCTGCAGAATTGTTTCCGGAATTTTGCGTGCCGGAGCTGAGGCATTTTGAAAAATAGCCCCAATGTAATCGGTTGAACTATATGCAAGTCTTGTTTCGTGAAGACAATATAGTTCTGTAAATTATATTGGTTCTAGAACATCTATGCTGATGAGAACATGGATACTATTACGTAAGTATAATGTTAATGTTCGAAACTGCAGCCTATAGATAACTCTTTATTCTGTATATTTCTCATTTTGTCCTGTTCTGGTGTTTTGCGAAATTTTTCTGGAGAACATTATTTTTCTTTGTGGTTGGGTCGTTGATGACCTCTTTCTAGCATATTGGATGTCCACCTAGTGGTCATCCCTTATCCACGTGTAATACAATTTTTTCTGAATTTTCAGATTTTTTTTATATGCTAGGCCACTTGGTTTTAAATTGAATTAATATTCGATTTATCATCCTATCTATATAAATATATATATATATATATATATGAGATAGAAGCGGCTCTAGTATAATAAATATCATTAACCACATATACTTAATGTATATGCTTCATGTATTTGCTGGTGGGCTGTTTTTGGTGCAGTTGAGTATATACTCTTTCAAAGTGCCAGATGTTAAAACACCCGAATCATGGACAGTCCCATCTAAGTGTGGTGAACGTATGTTTCACCATTTTTGTGGCTTGTCAACATCACGTACCCTACAGGATCAGAGGCAAATGACCTCGCCAGTCCATGACAAATACACAAAGCAGCCCACCAGCAAATACACAAAACATATACATTATGTGTATGTGGTTAATGATACATATACTAGGGCTGCTTCTATTTCATATTTAAATTCATACACAAGTACTTGCCAGGCATACCCATACATAATTTTGCTTGCCATGAGCATTTACTCTGGGGTCTTGAATAATTATCCCCACCACTTATTAATTTTTCAGATCTCCCCCCCCCACTTTTATTCCAACACCTCTGCTTATTAATTTTTCAGACCCCATACTTTTATTCCATCCCTCTCCCCTTATTAAATATTACTTATCTATCTCCAGTGAAACTCTGTATATGAGGCATCAGATGTAGTGTGCTAGAGAGAAGACTGCACTGGTATGCTCATATAAGGCATATAAAAGATGACAGTTGCATCAAGAAGTGCTGATCTCTAATTATAGAGGGAACATGTGCAAGGATTAGACCCTGGAAGACATGGGATGAAATGGTGAGAAAGGATCTTCAGATGTTGGGCCTTACAGAGGGGATGACAGAACTTAGACTCCTAGCACTTTGCTATGCTTGAGAAGACACATCAAGCTAAGTAAAATCGTGGTTATTCTTGCATACAGGCATCTCTCTTAAGCTAAGCATTCCTAATCTTGCAGGTTCATGAGTGCTGGTGTCATAACACACCCATACCAGTGCCATGTAAAAGCACCCATGCTGGTGTTATGTAAAAGCACCCAGCACACTCTGTAAACTGGTAGGCATTAGGAAGGGCATTCAGCCATAGAAACCATGACAAAACATACATGGAGCTTGGGCAGCTCTTCAGTTGGCCAGCTCTTGTCAAACCGTCCAACCCATGCCAGCATGGAAAACAGATGTTAAATGATGATATATATATATATATCATCATCATCATCATCATCATCATTGTTTAACATCCGCTTTCCATACTGACATGGGTAGGGTGGTTTGACTGAGGACTGGCAAGCCAAGCTCCAATCTGATCTGGCAAGCTTTCTACAGCTGGATGCCCTTCCTAACACTAACCACTCTGAGAGTGTAGAGGGTGCTTTTTACATACTACTGGCATGAGAGCCAGTCTGGCAGCACTGGCATCAACCACGCTCGAATGGTACTTTTTACATGCCACTAGCACGGGAGCCAGTGAAGCAGCACTGACATCGACCATGCTTGAATGGTGCTTTTTATGTGTTACTGGCACAGGTGCCAGTCAGGTGACACTGGCATCGGCCATGACTACGATTTCGCTTGACTCAATAGGTCTTCTCAAGCACAGCATATCTCCAAAGGTCTTGGTTACTTGTCATTGCATCTGTGAGGCCCAGCATTTGAAGGTTGTGCTTCACCACCCCATCCCATGTCTTCCTGGGTCTACTTCTTCCACAGGTTCCCTCCACTATTAGGGTGTGACACTTCTCACAGCTGTCCTCATTCATATGCAACACATGACCATACCAATGCAGTCATCTCTCTTGCACACCACATCTTCAATAGTTGTTGACTGTGTCCATTATCAGAGCAGCATTTCTTCTTGTTTGTTTGTTTGTTTGTGCACATGTGAGTGTGTCAGCGTTCATGTGGATACACATATGTATGTGTGAGAGAGAGAGAGAGTGTGTGTGTGTGTGTGTGTATACATATACATATGTATGCATGTGTGTACATATGTATGTATTCTGCATATTTATTTCTTTATTGCCTACAGGGGTTAAACATAGAGGGGACGAACAAGGACAGACAAAGGGATTAAGTTGATTACATTGACCCCAGTGCGTAACTGGTAATTATTTAATCGACCCTGAAAGGATGAAAGGCGAAGTCAACCTCAGCAGAATTTGAACTCAGAACGTAATGGCAGACAAAATACTGCTAACCATTTCGCGTAGCTTATTCATGTGCAAGTTTGTGTTTGTATGTGTTATCTCCCTTAGACTGGGCACTTTTTGGGGTGGGGGACAGCACTATGTGCAACATTTTGGAAAAGGGCTTGTAGCTCCCTTAGCAGAATACCTAGAGACTCAGGGCCATTTCCATTGTCTTCCTCAGAATATTTCACACAAGAATTAACTTTTAGTTTTTATGTAGATGCTGTAGCCTTTCTTCCTATAAATCGACAGGCACACACACAGACATTCATCTTTATTATATCATCATCATCATATATATATATATATATATATATATATATATATATGTAAGAACGACTGTGCGAACCAAAGGAGAAATGGTGACGAATGGAAAACAGGCTCCTTTTAACGCGTCGCACGGTCGACACAAAATATAACGATGATATGTTATAATACTATAACATAGAGAATTCGTATGTGAAATGCGAAGGAGTGCCAGTAAGGTAAGGATAGAAACGCAACCGATAAAGATGTATAACAGTAAGGTTTATTGGAGCATTAAACTGTATGTCTGTGTGTGAGTGTGAATGCGACATAATAAAACACAATATAAGACAGGCCGTCATGTAAACAAAAATAGTGTATGTATATAAATATATGTATGTGAATGCAAGAGATACAGAGGATAGAAAAGAGTCTGTAATAAGTACGTTAGAAGTCCAGCCACCAGGATAAGGAAATATCAGTTCTCAGTTAAAGTACACAGTTGGATTGTAGGTCTGTATATAAGAGGTTAAGGCTTGAGGCAGAGCTAAGTCACTTGTTGTGCAGTTGAGGCTTCGATGCCGGGCCGGATTCTTGATACAGATGTTCTTCGCAGGTTGAGTTCTGGCTGTTAATTTCGTGGTGAGCAAATCACACAAACAGGGTTGAGAAGCTGCAGTGGCTGTTTGGTAGCTTGTGTACGTAGAGTCGTGTTGACGCTGGGGAAGTTGAACGATGCTGTTGATGTCGTCGCTGGAAAACTGGCTGGCTGTGTTACGTGTGTGGTCAACGACCAGATCTTAGCTGATCTGAAGCCGCGACGAACTGGTGCGGATAATTTAGGCTATTTATAGGTACAAGGAGGCTCCAGAGAGCATCATAAAAACACTCTCTTACGTGACCTTATTAGTGGCTACGGTTGGTTGGTTTGTGTCCTGGCACGAATGGACTGGAGGCAAATGCCGCAAAAATAAAAGTCAGTCAGGTGATGACACAGCGAGGCGGGAAAGAGTTGTTTCCTGCTACGCTCGCATTTTTAAATATATAACCGTGAGAGAGGTGGTTTCACTACATATATATACACATATGCCGTCGCCAGTACCGCCTGACTGGCCCTCGTGCCAGTGGCACGTAAAAGCACCCACTACACTCTCAGAGTGGTTGGCGTTAGGAAGGGCATCCAGCTGTAGAAACTCTGCCAAATCAGATTGGAGCCTGGTGTCGCCTCCTGGTCCACCAGTTCTCAGTCAAATCGTCCAACCCATGCTAGCATGGAAAGCAGACGTTAAACGACAATGATGATGATGATGATATATGTGGTTGCGACCTGTAAACATGCTGGGCATTGGGTGAACAGTTTGACAAGAGCTGGCAAGACAGAAAGCTATGCCAGGTTCCAGCATCTGCTTTTGTATGGTTTCTATTGCTAGATGCTCTTCGTAATGCCAGCCACTTTACAGAATGTATTGTGTGCTTTTAATGTGGAACCAGCACAGTGGCATGGTTTCTCCAGGTGGATTACCTTTGTAACACCAACCATTTATTATGTGGTACTAGCACCAGCCAGGTCTCCAAGCAACTTTTAAGAGCAAAACCCTTGAGTGGGGAGAGGTTAAAGTATAATAGAGGATTAGAAGTGTTTTGCTGTTGAGGTAACCCAGCTAGGAAAGAAAGACTAGAAAGGGAGAGAGGGAGAGTTAAAGAGGAAGATAAGGAGACAATGGCTACCCCAGCCCAGTTAGGAAAGAAAACAAAGAGGGAATGGACAATGGTTCTGTAGAAGAAGCAAATGGCTGATGCAAAGCCCCTTTCTCAACCTAAGGTGACATGGTGGTGGAATAATGTAGTCAACATGGTCATTACAGCAAAGAAACAGGCCTGGAAGGATGGGAAATATGGTGGTGGTAGCAGGAAACTATATCAGGGTGACATAGTTGGGGTCAAGGGAAAAAGGTACAAGTTGTGGTGGTCAGGAAATAGCAAGGGGACTGGAAGTGTGGGAGTTTTAATGAAGGAAGAAATCTGTGAGAAGGTGGTGGAGGTCAGGAGAAAGAGTGATAGAATGATGACATTAGTGTTAGTATTTGAGGAAGAAGTGGTGAGAGTGATTTGTGGGTATCGTCCGCAGAGTAGAAGAGGGATCACTGAGAAATAGCAGTCCTTTGATGAAATGACGAATGAGTGGGACTTACATAAGGTAGATGAATTGGTTTGGGACATGGG
>NC_068991.1:34980261-34993012 GCF_001194135.2 Octopus bimaculoides | reverse complement strand
GGAGGCTGAGGGGAGATTGTGTGGGCTAGATGAGAACCCAGACAGAGTTTTTAGGTTTATCAAATCAATGAAAAAAGATGGAAGAGATATTGAGGGAGGAAGATGCATGAGGGGGAGTGATAAAAGGTTGAAATTTAGCGCACAAACAAACAAACAAGCAGAAATGCAGCTCTGATAATGGACACAGTCGACAACTATTGAAGACATTGCAACAAGCAACAAAAATTTTAGGAAAAAAAACAAAACAAATGAGTGGAACTCGAACTGGCGAGTGTTAATAAGACATCAAGACAGAAGGATTCTCCCCAGACACAATAAAACTAAATGAAAGTTCTAGGAAAACTAAAAACAAAATTCTGTTGTGTCTGGGGAGAGTCATTTTCTTAAAATTATTCATGGACTATTTTTCATGTTTTACAATGTTTGATCTTCAGTTGTCTCCTTCATTATTCTGTGTAAGTAGTATGCTACTCAGAGATAGATTGTTATTATGTATTCCTATTAAATTTGTGTATGCACTTTAATAGCATTATTATATTGTTTTTATTTGTTTTGAAAAGCTATTTGTATTTTTGCTTGTTGTAATACTTAAATTCAATAAATTATAGTACATATGTTTTTAGTTTTCCCCTAACTTTTACTTAATTACCTTGTACTAGGCATAAGCCAAAGTCTGCAATGTTTGCTTCATTTCTAGACTGAAATACTAGAGATCATAGATCAAAAGTTTATATGCACCCATGATGCTATTGGCCAGAAGGAAACAGTTCTATTCTCTACATGAAAGTTGACAGTCATTTCTTGTATATATTCAATACAATCTAAGTGAATAACTTTCAATATTCATAATATAATTTTGGCAGCTTTTTTCAACCCAATCAACGGTGGGTGTTTCTACTAGTATATATATATATATATATATATATATATATATATATATATATTTATTTATTTATTTAAGTATATACACATACATATTAAACTTTAACATTAGATTCATTACACTTACCTATATCCCTAACTTCTTTCTGAAATACTGATTTAGCTGACCTTAGGTCATTTCGAATGGATTCAGATTGAAATGAGCAGCAAGACAAACTTATAACTATATAACATATATTTCCCAGTGTTGCCCTAATCGGCCAGTCAGTTATGGGATGTTATCATATGTAGGACTACAGATGAATCAATTAATACATGTGATGATTTCATTCTAGTGTTAACTTACGACCAGGACTTGTGTCTAAAGCAACAAGTCGACAATACCATGTAGAGAAGGCAACAAAACAGGCCAACAGACAGAACCAGTTGAAACGAAAGAATATGAAAGAAAGTGAAAAAGAAAGGCGAACAGAAGGTTTAAGTATAAAGCTCAGTGAAGATAACAAAGGATTTGCATTATTACAGAAAATGGGTTATAAACCAGGAATGTCACTAGGCAAAGAAGGTTGGTTGATACCCTATTCTTTTCTGATGTTTGTTTATCAGACTAAAAATTTTAAATTTCAAATTTGGGGACATAGATTTTATTTATTAACTATTATTTATTACTGACATTTTTATTTAATAAAAAGTCTGTTGGATGATAAATTCTACAAGAACTACTATTAAATTTTATCTTTTATTGTTTACCTGTTTCAGTCATTGAATTGTGGCTATGTTAGGCCTCTGCCTCAAAGGGTTCAGTTGAACAAATCAACCTCAGTACTGATGTTTTATTAAAGTCTGGTACATATTCTATCAGTCTCTTTTGCCAAACTGCTAAATTATGATGACATAAACAAACCAACACCAGTGTCTCCAGTGGTGAGGGGGACAAACACAAAGACAGACAGGCATGCATGCATGCATGCATGAACACACGCACACATGCACATGTGTGACAGACACACACAATGGACTTCCATACAGTTTCTGTCTATCAGATTCACTTGAAGGGTATTGGTCTGCCTTGGGCTATAGTAGATGACACTTGCCCAAGGTGCCACACAATGGGACTGAACCTAAAACCATGTGGTTGCAAAGTGATCTTCTTAACCACACTGCAATGTTTCTAGTCCATTCACCCTACTTCAGAAAACCATCAAATTTTCAGATCATGTAAAAATTGGAGCAGAGAATATAACATATGCTGATTGCCTTCCTGCACCTCCACTTAAGTGGCTATTGCATGGTAACATAAAGGATGATTTCTGATCAAATGAGGAATGCAGGGTATACAAGTTCAAAGGTTATAACCAATATTGGATTGTTTGCTACCTCAGTGTCTTATGTCTACTTAATCAGAAATGACTGAAGCCCTTTAACTGTAAATTGTTCTGTCTCTGAAATATGTAATTATAACTATACAAGGAATCAGCAATAACTGTTGCATAAAGTGACTTAGCCTGCAGTGCATTGTTCTACCATAACCCTAACTCTGGTCTTAAATAATGAATTACTGTGTCATATTGAATAACTTTACTTATTTGACATTGTCAGCAAGTCTTACTACATATCATCAAATCAAATGCCTGAGATTTGATCTGACGATCTTCTAGAATATGTGTGTGTGTGTGTGTGTGTGTGTGTGTGTGTGTGTGAGAGAGTGAGAGAAAGAGAGAGAGAGAAAGAGATAGCAACATTTGTAATAGTAAATCATTGGCTTTGCTGCTTTTTTAGATTAAAAGATGGACTATATATTGAAGAAGTTTGCCATACCAAGTAGTTCTTAAGGATGCTGGAAATTCATGGTTACCCAGCAACCTTTATCAGCTACTAAACATCTTCCAAGTGAAAGAAATAAAACAACTCTTCATCAACCAAGCAACTTCTGCTGTCTACAAGGCTATATGTAGATAAAGGTTAGATATACAGCTATCCCATGCAAGCCCAAAATATCTGTATAAAAGATGGTCTCCTTATGCATATGATATAACCATGTTGGCTGACTGTCTATTTTGCCACCTGGACATATTTTTATGGGTATACATATCATCTACCATGCTCACAAGGCAGCAGATACTATATTGGTAGCATTCTTCAGCACTCATACATCCAAATCAATGGACATCTCCATACAGATGCTTCATCAGTGAAAAAATTACCTGAATAAATGCTGCAGCCAAGACATTACTTTCACTTTCAGAGATGCAGACTGAAATGTTGGGTATTTGTGAATTAAGGAGGTAGCTCTCATAAAACAATTCAAACCCACCATCAATAGCTGACATAAAATGCATGAAGCACATTGACTAATCTAGCCACTTTTACCAGTTCCTGTGCCATGCAAAATTCAATCTCATTGTCTCAACACTTCTCATGCTCTCAACGCCTAATTGTCTCAACACTGTCTCAGCACTTCTCAACCCCATCATATAGACAGGAACTCTGACAAACTAAAACATCTCTGTCTTTCTCTTTACCTTTGAATAAAACCTTTTTCAGTGGAAATATCAGGATTAAAGTTATTTCTTTATTTCATGGTAAAAGGTTTTAGTCTTTTTTCTCATTTATATTTAATCTATTCTTGACTGCGATGCTGTCACTTTCTAAATTAGTGTTTCTTTCCATGTATAATAAATTTTTACTTTGGTTTCTAGTTTGGTGCTTTGTCTTCCATTCCAGTTGGGAAAATAAATTAAAATCAGTAATATGATCCAAATCAATTGATTATATATTTCTTCTCATCTTACACACTTTCTATTGCTG
Source organism: Octopus bimaculoides (assembly GCF_001194135.2). Lineage (NCBI taxonomy): Eukaryota > Metazoa > Mollusca > Cephalopoda > Octopoda > Octopodidae > Octopus > Octopus bimaculoides. The sequence continues at coordinate 34,989,322 of NC_068991.1, read as the reverse complement.
ATTATATTATTGGATTTTGTTTTAAAGGTCAAGGACGTTCAGAACCAGTCCCCATCAAAGTAAAATGTAACCGAGAAGGTCTTGGATTGGCAACTAAAAGAAAAGAACAATTAGCAGAAATAAATAAATTTCAAGAAATGGTAAAAAGGAAGAATCAAAAGCTCCAAGGAAACTTCATGCAACGGATGAGTGACAAGTTCAGTGTAAAGGAAATAGAAAAGGACTTAGAAAAAAGTCAAAAAGTTTGTGATGAACTTGATGGCAGAGCTGTAAGTAGATTCAACTTTATCCATAAAATAACTTTATTTTGATTTTGGTTCTCAATTATTTATTTGATTTTATTTTTGTGTTGCTTATTAACCCTAAAACATCCCTAACACTTGTAAAAGTGAGTTTCCTGCTGCTTAAGAAAAAAGAAATTGATTAAGTTAACAGCCCAGCATGAATAAGGAAAAGCTGTTTCAGTGTTTACATGAGGTTTCAGTTTGTCTCATGTTGATTTCTACCATTGTGAAGGATAAACTTCATATTAATGCAGTGAAGGCATTTGTATCCATTAAATCTACAATCATCACCAAAAATGATATGGAAGGACCAGATTCAAAAGAGAATACTACTCAGCCTTTTAACTATAAAAGAGCTTGTTTGTAATGCTGAAAGAACAAGCCAGTAATCCTACTAATGTATACATATTTTAGTAGCAAGCACTGCAGAGACTGGATGAGTGAAAATGCATCATAATTGTCACACTGTAAAGATAAGTACCATTGCAGAAAATACTGATGAATAAGGTACAGCTGCATTTAAAGAAACACAGCATAATAATACTCATCATTATCATCACCACCATCATCATAATGTTCCCTTTTCCATACTTGCATGAATCAGATGAAATTTGTTGTGAAAGATTTGCTATAGTTGGATGCATCATCATCATCATCATCATCATCGTTTAAACGTCCGCTTTCCATGCTAGCATGGGTTGGACGATTTGACTGAGGACTGGTGCAACCGGATGGCTACACCAGGCTCCAATCTAATTTGGCAGAGTTTCTACAGCTGGATGCCCTTCCTAACGCCAACCACTCAGAGAGTGTAGTGGGTGCTTTTATGTGTCACCCGCACGAAAACGGCCACGCTCGAAATGGTGTCTTTTATGTGCCATCCGCACAAGAGCCAGTCCAGGGGCATGCTAAATCTCATGTCTAGCTATGATGAAATATTACCTTGGTCATGTTCAATATGCAGAAAAGGAGTTGGTAGAGATTCCATATATTAGGTTGTCTGGAAAGTTCTGAGTGTTTTGAAGCTAAATCTTTTAACACTTCATTGACCATACCTGAAACATAACATAGTTGTTGAAGTGGTAGTGCATCTCTTATTGTTTCTGACTAAAAATAGATTTATCTTTCATTCCAGTTACCCTTTATTGACACTTGAAATGGATAACCAAAAATTTCATATTCGTGTTATAATGCTTTTCTTTTTTAAAAAAGGAGAAAATGTTGCAAAGACTTGCAAAACATTTGTGAAGTTTATGGTGATGTTGCTGGAGGTGTATGAACTGTTCAAAGGTGCTTTCCAAAATTTAAAGCTGGAGAGTTTAGTTTGGAAGATGACAGCTGCAGTGGAAGACCTTCAAATTTGGATGAAGATGTTTTGAAGGTAAAATCGAAGAAAACTCAAATATCATGACTAGAGAACTTGCAGAGGAGTTGGAAGTTTCTAAAAGTACAGCTCATGAATACCTAGTGAAGCTAGGATACATTTCTCGCTATAATGTATGGGTCTCTTGCAAACTCTCAGAAAAGAATTGCTTGGACTGATATTCCATTTGTGATATGCTTTTGAAACAGAATGAAAGCATGCCTTTTTTGAAACAACTTATGACTGGAGATGAAAAATGGATTGTGTATGAAAACTTAGTGTAAAAAAGATCCTGAAGTTTGCATAAGGATCCCCCAAAACAGCAGCCAAAGATGAATATCTATGCAAAAAAAGCTATGCTTTGTGATTGGTAGGATCATAAAAGCATTATTTATTATGAGCTTCTCCCACAAAACCAGACCATGTGTACTGTTGTCAGCTGGCTAAATTGAACAAAAAAAAAAAACCCCAAAGAATTGAGGCTGGAGATTGCCAACAGGAAAGGGGTAGTGTTCCAACAAGACAGTGCCCAACCACATGTATCTTTGGCTATCTGAACAAAGTTACATGAACTTGGCTGGGATCTCTTACCCCATCCACCATATTCTCCTGATATTGTGTCATCTGACTACCATTTATTTTTGTCTCTACAGAACTCATTGAAAAGAAGAAGGGATTACCTTCTCTGCATATTTTCAAAGATACAAAGAAGTCTTCAAAGAAGAATGTAAAAATTGGTCTGATGAGAAAAAAGTACAACTACTTTTAAGAAAGTTATCCCCTGCCAAACATGAAAAATATAGTAACTATATTCTGTCGAAGAAGCCAGTTGAGATTTGTTCCATGTTCAATACTTGCTGGCAATGTTTGAATTTGGTCAAAAAAATGTTGAAGATTTTGTCACCTATGATGGGGTTGTTATCAGAGAATGTGAAAAATTCAAATTAAATGAATTAACCCTAGACATATTCAAATGTCTAATTTTTGTTCACAGGCTAACTACAAGCAAAGATGGAGATATATATTCCAGATATTCACAAAATTAGAATGGGACCAAAAATTAACTCTACAGGCAGTAGGAGAAGAATGCCAGAAGATTATAAATCTAAGACATGACACAGATAAAATTGAAGAAAAAGACTGCTCTCATATTCATGCATTTTAACCGGTAATAGATAAGAAAAAAGAGAAAAAATGTCAAGACTGAATCCATGTTATGGTGCAGTGGTCTACATTTTAAAAGTAACTGTCCATTTAAAAATATAAAATGCTTCAAGTGTGGTAAGATAGGTCATAAAAATCACACAGTAAAACAAAACCTAAAAAACAGTTCAACAGCAAAAATCATGTAGACAGGATATCGGTGACTAGAAATATGAACGAGTCTCAAAGGAAATTTGTGTATGTAAAAAATTAATAACATAAACGTAAAGTTATGATTGGATATGGACAGTGATATCTCAATAATTGACGCAGAAAAGAAAATTTAAAAATTACATGTGATGTTTCAGGGAAAAAATTACATTTTAAGGGCAAAAAATGATAAGTGATGTTACATTTCATGGAAAAAGCTTAAAAGCCAATTTTTGTGTTGAAATATGATATATTTATTCGGCACAGACTGGATGGAATTATTTAACTTATGGGACCTCCCCATAAATCTTTTCTGTAAAAATGTGAATGGTTTTACCACCAGTGCAAATAAGTTGTCAGAAAAATTTTAAAAAATTTAAAAAGATTTCTCCTGAAGTTTTGTCTGATAAATTAGGTCTGTGCACCAAAACAAAGGCGAAGTTTCAAGTAAAAGAAAATGCCATACCAGTATTTAAACCAAAAAGAACTGTACCATTCGCAGCATTAGAACAGATAAACTTAGAGTTAGAGAGACTAGAAAAAATTAGAGTTATTCAGAAAGGGGAATACTCTAAATGAGCAGTACCGACTGTGTACTTTAAGAAAAAGAATAATAAAATCAGAGTGTGTGATGATTTTTCCACTGGTTTAAATGAATGTCTTAAAACGCTCCACTATCCACTATCTACTCCGGAAGACATATTTGCAAAATTAAATGGTGGCAAGATATTTTCTAAGTTGGATCTCTCTGATGTGTTCCTACAAATCAAGGTAGATGATGAATATTCTAAATACCTAACAATTAACACACTGTATACAACAGGTTACCATTTGGCTTAAAAGTCACACTGGCGATTTTTCAACAGATTATGGATGCAATGTTAGCAGACTGAATTTACCAAAAGCAAAACTTGGGACCAACACGTAGAGCATGTAAAATATGTGTTCGAAAAAGTTAGGGATTATGGCTTTACTTTGAGTGAAGAAAAGTGTGAATTTTTCTTACTGAAAATAAAATATTTAAGACAAATCATTGACAGAAATGGATGTCAACCAGATCTGTCGAGGGTAGACACAATTAAAAATATGGCCCCTCCAACAAATATAGCAACGTTACAAGCTTTTTTGGGACTGGCAAATTATTACCAAAGTTATATTCCAAACATGCATAAGGTAAGAGTTCCACTAAATAATCTATTAAAAAAGATGTAAAGTGGAATTGGTCTAAAAATTGTCAGAAGGCTTTTCAACGAAATTTTAAAAATATTAACCTCTGATTTCTTGTTAGCACACTTTGATCCTGCAGCAGAGATGCCTCTGAGTATGGTATTGGAGCAGTAATGCTACATAAATATAAAGATGGTAACATGAAGGCAGTGGTTCATGCTTCATGTTCTCTGATATCAGGAAAAAAAAAAAAAAATTACAGCCAAATTGAAAATGAGGCTCTATTGATTATTTTTGCCATAAAATAATTTCATAGATTTTTACATGGTAAAAGTTTTCAACTACAGACTGATCATCATCCATTATTATCTATATATGAGTCAAAGGAAGGAATCCCTACCCATACTGCTAATAGGTTGCAATGCTGGGGTACTATATTATTAAACTATGATTTTAAGATGGAGTATATACCATCAAAAAAATTAGTACACGCTGATTACCTATCAAGACTGATTTCAAAAAATGCTGAACCATTTGAAGATACCATGATTGCTGCGTTGCAAGCAGAAAATGAAATTAAAAATGTTTTGTGTAATGTCATACATGAACTACTAGACAAAATTAAAATCGGAAAACTAATTAATTAAAAAAAAATGAAAGAAACGTTGATGGCTAAAAGAGATGAAAATATGCACAACACAAAGTTGAACCCATTCTCAATGTGTGACAATGTGTTTGCACAAATTCATAGTGCCAGCCGCACAACAGACGTGATTACTAAAGGGATTTCACATTGGTCACCCAGGGGTTTCGAGAATGGAATCACTAATGAGAAGTTATGTATTAGGTCATCCCATAAATAATGCAGTTTTTTTCAATTGCATGAATTAAAAGTCAGAGGGGGATGAGATAAACTACTTGCATCAACTTGCTATAAAAGCAGGTAGTAATTTTACCTTGTACTTATTCTTAGTGCAGTTCGATTTTAACAGTTATTTTTTCAAAGCTATAATGCAAGTAGCAAAGGAGCATATTCAGCATATTTTGCTTTATGAGTTCAATAAAGGTAACAGTGCAACGGAAAATGTGAGGAATATTAATGCAGTATATGAGGATCAGACAGTAAACATAAGCGAGTGTTAACGGTGGTTCCAGAAATTCCGAGCCGGAAACTACAGCCTAGAAGACAAGATCCTGGAAGATCTGTAGAGCTGGACGAGGACATCCTGCAAACCCTGGTGGAACAAAATCCCATTGTAACTATTGAGGAACTAGCAGAGAAGCTTGGATTTGGTCATTTAACCATTCATCACTAGAAGCAAAACGACCATCTTTGGTTTCAAGACGTAAGGTATTCTTCCATTAAGATAATGCTCAGCCACATACAGCGAAGAGGACATTCCAAAGGCTGGAGCAGTTTGAATGGGAAACAATGCCCCACCCACCATATTTGCCGGATATTGTCCCATCTGATTATCAATTATTTTGTAGTCTTTGAAATCATTTGGACGGAAAAAATATGAATTCTGTAGAGAAGGTCAGAACAGTACTGGAGGAGTATTTTTCATCACAGACAAGTGAATTTTGGAAGAGGGGCCTTGCAAGTCCATCAGATAGATGGAAGAGTATTGTAGAAAATGAAGGAGAGTATATTTTAGATTAAAAATGACATACCACTAAACGGCAACCGTGGCCAAAAACAGATATTCCATAGTTCAGGCTGCATGTTGATTATGCAGGTCCACTTAAGGGTTCATATTACCTTGTGGTGGACAGTTTTTCAAAGTGGCCTGAAGTGCATAAGTGTGAAAAGCTGACATCTGCGGTTACAGTAAGTTTTTTACACAAATTGCATGGTACTTGTGTATGAAATATGATGCTGTACGGCAGTGAGATGTGGGCACTGGATGCAGAGAATGTGTGAAGATTGGCAAGAACTGTAGCAGGCGTGATCAGCTGGATGTTTGCCTGGATGACAAAGAATTTCTGACCACATTCCTGTATTAATTTCAGTCACTTGGCTATTGTTATATTGTTATATTGGAACAGGTCTTCAGTTCAGACAATACTAGATCCATAATGTTGAACCACTGAACAAGACATAACTTTTCTTGCCTCAGTTGTCTGGATGAGGAGCTGACAATTTTACTTCTCTGTTGATTGTTTAGTAAAAGGAAAAACATCCCGCTCTTCTTAGTATTAACCCTAATTTTCTTTATATGTAACATCTTATATGGTGGTGGCATTAGTGTTGTTTATTTTCTCTTCTTAATGTAAATAGTTTATTGCATCAAAGTTTCCTATAGTATAAAAAAATCATGCATTAGACAAATGTATCTATCCTGGACTAGAAATATCTCTTTAACTATGTAAAGTTATGAAAATTGGGATTAGTCCCACTACAACATGCCTGCAATCTTTAGGTTCCTTTCAGCTGCAAAAAATTCTTGACAGACTTAATGGTGATGTAGTTTATTAAAATTAGGTTCATTAATAATCCCCTGTGTCCTCAAACTTTAAATCCATCCAGCCCTGTTAAATCTATCTGTATTTATTTTTGTTTTGATTGACAAGAACTGATTGAACGAACTCTCATAAAGAGAATAAATATTAAGAGTACTGAAACTATACTTCCTAAATTACCAAATCTGCTTCTTTACATACAAGTGCAAAGTATTCTCTGTATACACATTCATTCATGCCCACACTATACAATGAAAAATGCAGACACATGGAGGTTACTATTCTTAAGTTATTTTAATAAGTACAGGAAAAGTACAGGATAAGTTATTACACCTGGAAGAGTACAGGACAAGCATATTTATACTTAAAATATTGCTGCTATTGTTAAAATTTAAAAATATATTTAGATTTAAAAACTAAAAATAATAGCTTTTATAAGCTATTCTATAATTAAAAAATCAACTCAAATAATAAATTTAAGGCTAACTATTAGCAAAAAGTAACAAATTTTTCAATAGTCCCATTAAAAATGTTTTTTCAATTACAAGTTTAAGAACTACTTAAATTCCTTTTTTGCTCATCATTTTGATAAAAATTGGCACACTATAATTCATTGATAAAGACACCATAAGGCTGGTCTTCTGGAAATTTCAAAAAAGGAAAGTTCAGTTGATATCTTTATGGTAGGATTGAGGCTTAGAGGAGGGTACAGTGATATTTTCCAGAGGTGGGGGTGGGGTACTCTTTCTAATTAAATTTTTCTTCTTTGTGAGGGGCTACATAGCTCATGTGGTATGAAATGTCGGGGGGAGGTAAATCTCTCAATACACCCACTCCATATGGATATGGGAGTATTTAAAAACTTGTAATTGAAAAAACATTTTAAACGGGGCTATTGAAAAATTTTTTATTTTTTGTTAACAGTTAGCCTTAAATCTATTATTTGAGTTAATTTTTAATTATAGAGTAGCTAATAAAAGCTATTATTTTTAGTTTTTAAATCTAGATATATTTTAAAATTTTAACTACAGCTGCAATATTTTAAGCAAAAATATGCTTGTCCTGTACTTTGCCTGGTGTAATAACTTAAGAATATTAACCTCCATGTGCCCGCATTTTCTATTGTATTCCATTATTTTTCCAGGCAATGCAAATAAACTAATAAATAGTGACAATTAATAATTTATAATTGTACCTGATTAAGAATTTTTCATTTTATTTAATACTTTTGTTAAATAATTTTTGAATTATTTTTCATGTTTGATGATTGAATTAAAATAAGAATAAGTATTAATCTAAGTAAATAATAAATGAATTGTAAGAGCACTTTAGTTACACTGGCTCATGATAAAATCGAAAATTGTAACTAAAATTAGAAAATGAGCAAATGTAGAGAAAATTATTAGAATAATTAATAGAAATAGATTTATGCTAGAAAGGTGGTGCATATTTACACTTGATGTTGGACTTCAAGCAGTGTTAGATTTCCAACATATTAAATAAATCGTAAATAAGTATTAGTTTGTTAGATCATGCCAAAAAAACAAAAAAAAAACAACAAAAAAAAACAAAAATAAATTGGTGAGTGGTGAATCTGCAATTTTTTTTCATTGTAGTAGTCAAAAAACGCAAGTTGCTGTGCTAGAAATGCTAAATATTGATTCAAACTACCTAAATGCAAGTTATAAGTAATCAATATATTAGTCAATCAAACAATCATTCAGAGTAAAAGGTTAATTAATTATGAGAATTATAATTGTAAATTTAATTAAGTATTCAATCATTAATTAGCAAAAAAGCAACAAAAAAAAAAAGAAATGCACCTATTTGATTCAAAACATTTTTTGTTTTATTTATTTATTTTTTAGCACACATGGGCGCTTTTTTTGTTTTGTTATTTTAAATTTTTTTCTTCGTTTTTAAAATTTTAAACTCTTTTGGAGTTATATATTTTATAATTAAGATAATAATAAATAAATTCTAGTATAACTATCAAACAGAAATGAGCTTTTTTGATTAGGAGAAGTATAGCTCTATACTTTGAAATGACTAAATATGAACTACTATTGGAACTTACATACCATGTACAGGAAACTTTTTTACCACTTCTATACACCACTTTCCTCAAATAATGGAACTGTAACTACAATATTTTTATATATTTTATATTTAATTTCTACTTTCATTCTCTTATTTTCCTCTGTATTCCCTATCTTCTTCTTTTCCATAATAATTCCTTATTTCGAACTCAAATATTTACCTCTATTTAACCATCTTACATCGTCTCCAATGAAGGGATATCCATAATATCCCAGAAACAGCTATAAAACTATATATCTTTTTCCTTATAAATGTCCTGAAAACTCCTCACAGCCTTGGCTTTGTTATTTCATTTTGTCAGATATATATATATATATATATATATATATAT
>NC_068991.1:34963045-34979745 GCF_001194135.2 Octopus bimaculoides | reverse complement strand
CACACACACACACACACACACACACACACACACACACACACATATATATATGTACTATTAAACCTTTCTTTCAAGATATATGGGCTGTAACTGAGAAGTGCTCGGAATGAGTCTGAGACGAACAATAATGGAAGAGGTAAACTCAGAAACAAAGTTTAGGTCAATCAGCAAATTCCCAAACGGAAAACACATAGACGTAAAATTTTTTTAATATTTTTTTAAATACATATACATGAATACATATTAATACAGATCAATACAAATCTCTCTATATAAAAGCATAACATATAAATATATAAATTAAAAGAACATAAAAATTTGTGTGGTGTAAATATAGTGTGTGCAAACAAGAGAATACACTAACAGAAATAGAAATAGAGATTGAAAATAAAATGGGATTGAAAATATTGACCTCAATATTATTCAACCATGGTAGTGGTTGAATGATTATTAACGACAGGCCATCAATCTCATACCACCATGTAAATGAATTGTGATTGGCACAATATTGTTTATAATTCAATAAGTAGCTTTCTATTACTCACCTTTCCAACTCATTGAAAAGGTGAGATAGGCATATTCTGATGAGCTGTAAGGGCAATGAAACTAGTCAATTCAATTGGCATTTCAAGCTGTCAAAAAATATCTTTCTATACAATCCCTGCCATATTGGTTCACTTGTAGTTAATATTCAGTCTAGTTTTCTGTTTTGCTCTAGTCAAAGATCAATATGTCAATCTGGTCTTCAGAAGTGGAGGGTTTTTTTTCTACATTCAAATACACATCTAGTCACAGTAGCACATATTGATGCAGTTTTGTGTGTGTGTGTGAAATATATTCATATTCATATTCTATTTTTCAGAAAATAACTGAACCAAAAGATTGGTTCTATTGGCCACTTTATCGATTAGAACAAAAATTAGCTGATGAAAGTGAAGACGAGGCTGAAGAGAAACCAATTTTAGACATTTATACTGTAAGTTATGTCTCAGTTATTGAGTTTTTGTGGTTTATTTAGCTTTGGTTAGGATTTGATTAAACCTTTATTTACCACATCTATAGCCAATTGAATGATATAGTCATACTGACAATCAAATTCAACATAGATTCCAACTAAAAAATTGAAATTCATGAGAGTAGAATTCTATGTCTCTGAACTTAAAAAATATAAAGTAGTAATTGCCAAACATTTTGTCCAATCTCATTTGGCTCTATAAAACATCTTTAGCATGAAGTTTTTGTTAATGTTTTGAGACAAAAAAGAGATGCACACCTGCTAGTACATTATAAAAGATAACATGAGAAACTTCCAAAGAATAACAGTAAAATTAATTTCTCTTCAAGAATGTCTTTACTTATAACATCCTTCTTAAGTAAACCCAATGTCTATTGTGGTTGGGATTGTAGTAGTTACACCCAATCTGGTAACCATTGTTCTTTGATCAATCACACTTTTATGTATACATTATTGTATTCTCTTAGTCTAGTTTATAAAATGAATTAACCTAGCAAAGAGGCTATCAAAGTGATCTGTAAATATTGCACTTCAATTCTGCTTTGAGAAAAAGTTGGACATGCTAACAAGATTTCTCATTACATAAAAAAGTGTCAGAACAGCTGATTCTCCACATTTCTTCTTCTGTTGCATCAAGTCTACCCAGGGCTGGATTAAGACCCATAGAGGCCCTAAGCACTTATAAGATTTTGGTGCACCCTTATTTATATAATTTAAAGTATAAACAATAACAAGCAATAAAATAAATTTCTATTTCTCAAAATGAAACAAAACTAACAGTAAGATGGAAAGTAATGTTTCATTGTGTATATTTCCACTTTATTTATATTTGAAAAGTTTTCGCCTACTTTTTCTAATTGCAAAATCTTTGATCAAATCCTTAAAATTAATCTTACATAACATGTCTGCTTTTATACTTAGTAGAGATTAAGGCATCCCGAATATTATTTTAGCAAGTTTAAAGTGACATCTTTTATACCATAAACCATTTCCCATTTCTGTGGTGCCCCACTTCCCTTGATGCCCTAAGCATGTACTTATTTTGCTTAATGGCTAATCCAATGCTGAGCTTATCCTTAAGTTCAATCACCCTCAGGAGCCTTTGAGTTGTTGTGGTTTAGAATTAGGATTAGAGCTAGAATAAACTTAGCATGGGACATGTTTATTTCAGAGAGGAAGAGCAGTGTCTTCATCTTCCTTTTGCTGCCTGCCAAATAATTTGGTTAAAAAAATAGAGTAGAAGTGAAATTGGTCTGAAAAACAGAATATTGTGTTTATGGCAATATAAATATGTTTACAGAATGATGGGTCACTTCACATAAACACTAGGCTAATCTTTTGTGCAAATATACAAGCTATAAAACAGCTTGCTGAAATAAATTGGTCCCACTTCTTAGTCAGGGTCTGGAAATTGTTTCCCTTGAGTAACATTTAAAATAGCTCCTACTGTTACTTAACATTTGGTTGAAAAATTGAAATATATGAAAAACGGTTATTTGTCAATAAAACAAATTGCTTCAATATCATAATTTAATCATGTTTTCCATGCTGGCATGGGTTGGACAGTTTGACCAGAGCTGGCAAGCCAGAGAGCTGCACCAGGCTCCAGTCTGATTTGGCAGGTTTCTATGGCTGGATGCCCTTCCTAACACCAACCACTTTACAGGGTGTGTTGGGTGGTACTCTCACACAGTACAGGCACAAATGCTTTTTATGTGACACCAGCACAGGGCACTTGCAGGCCAAACTACCTCACCAGAGGGAGCAACCTCAACACTTCTGCTGTGGAGTATGTGTTTCTTGAGTACAGCAAGGTGCTCGGTATCTTGGTTCTTTGTCATCTCGTCTGAATGGTTCAATGTCCTGAGGTTGTCCTTCAGTCTTTGTCCCATGTCTTTCTGGGTCTTCCTCTTTCATGTGTTCCATCTTTCTCTGTAAATATGAAAATGTACAGAACTGAGTTATTTGTACTAGAGTGGAAAAAAAGTTTTGACTTGCCTAAATCTCAGTTGATCACATACTAATGAAATCAGAAATTTGAACCAGAATCAAAATAACCTTAGTATTACTTACAATAGCCTTCAATAGTTTATTGTTTCATTTCCAAATTATTTGTTTTTTGATGTTTGTGCAGCAGAAGATAGACATTGTAGAATAGATTTTTATTCTCAATCAGAGGAATGTTATTTAGTTTCAGTTTTGTTTGGAACCATTTATTTCCTTAGTGTCTCTAATTCCCCAGTGAAAAGGTATAGACACCTTTCTATAACCATACATTTCATCTTAATATATTTGAAAACCTGTGCTTTATATTAGAAACTATTATAGAAAATACTTTGAAATAGAAATGAACAATTATACTTTGATTTCCTGATGAAGCCTGAAGATAGATCCAACTATATGTTGTCAAGTGAAGTGGGTTACATAGAAGTGAGAGGAGATGCAACAACTGACACTATAGGAATGGTTTATATTACGATAGTGACAGATTGACAATAGGCAGCAGTGTATACTGGTGGAAATCAGTAGAAGATGGTGGCAATGACTTATAGCAACTAAATTTTGTTTGATTTATAATTAACAATATATTTTTGATTAATTCTTACTCTATATCTTTATTTTCTAAAATTTCAGCCTGAAGAAAAACTAGAAATGGTGATTGACTATCTAAGAAACACCTACTTTTATTGCTTATGGTGTGGTGCAACTTTTGATAGTAAGTTAAATTCTACAGTTGCAGTTGAAGTAATTTCTTGACTTGTGACAGAAAGCTTCTTTTATTCAAACAATTATTACTGTAATGTCTTCCATTTCATCATCATTGTCATTCTCTTCTTCCTCTTCATCATCATCATCATCATCATCACCACCACTACCATTCCTCACTCATTCAGTTAGTCACTTTTACTGATATCTACGTTTGGGAATTAAGCTAACTAAACCATCATTGTCATCATTATCAATACCACAATTAACACCACTACCATCATCATATCATTATTATTATTTAACATTTAAAGTGGTGAGCTGACAGAAACGTTAGCACACTGGGTGAAATGCTTAGCGGTATTTCGTGTCTTTACTTTCTGAGCTCAAATTCCGCCAAGGTCGACTTTGCCTTTTATCCTTTTGGGGACAATAAATTAAGTACCAGTTGCATACTGGAATCAATCTAAACGACTGGCCCCCTCCCACAAAATTTTCGGGCCTTGTGCCTAGAGTAGAAAAGATTATTATTTAACATTCATTTTCCATGCTGTTGTGGGTTCGGAGGTTTGGCCAGAGCTGGAGAGCTGCACAAGGTATCATAAAAAGATTTCAGACCAACCATATGTACCTCGCTAGCTCTGTTTCTATAATCAAAAACTCTCTGTTTGAATAGGCAAAAGTAATAAACTTTTGTACTGAGCTAGCCATGACTGCAGCTGCTACCACCCAATATTTAACCATTGTTATGTGAAGCTTCAGTGAAGTTTTTATGACTGAGATTACCAATTGCAACAGATATCAGGTGTTCATGTTTCTAACAATGTTGTGGTTAGATCAAATTTTACATACTGTTGCTAATTTTCATCCTCATAGCTGAAGAAATACTTCCACTCTTACTTTACAAAGTAAAGCATGGAAACAGCTTTTAAAATGCTGACAATGGCAGTATCAGAGCTGATATTAAGGAGTTTTTCATTCTGATATCATTTTTGAAAGTAGTATTTTATGTTTATGACATTTTTGGGACTCCCAAGAGTAGTATGGGAAAACAAGAATAAAACATGATACATGGGTTGTCACTAACCTCTACTTTGAACAATCTGTAAGGAAGTCAGTGGCTGTAGATGTGCCTATCAGCAAATAGGGCAGCCTCCTGAAGTATTACTCATTGATGGGGGTCTATTATACCTGGGAGTGGGCCTTTGCTGAAGAATCACTTTCTGTATTCCTAACAAATATTAGCACTATGCCAGGAAAAGTGCAGTATGAAGCAGCATATTGGATTATCCTTGAACTGAAGAGTCAATCTGAATGTTTGCAAATGAATGGGCTCTGTTACAGTTACTGAAGAACCAGGTGATGGTATTAAATTTGTTGACATAGACAACTACAGCCACCCAAACAATGTGGGCCACTGTGTTTTATCATGCACCAGCACTTGACTGTTTGTGTTTCTAAACTTCAAGCCTCTTATTCCATATATTGATTTGTTGAAATTTTCTGTGATTTTTTAAGGCATTCTAGACAGGTTGTCTTCTCCATTGCTCATCCCTCTGGAGATGATTGCCTATTAATTAATTTGAAATTTACTAGACCACTAGAAAAGTAGATATTCAGAGATCAGAGAGGACATGATGAAAATAAAATAGATGTATGTAAGTGGAAGCAAAGTGAAGTGACATAAGAAAAGAAAATGATAAATATTAAGTCTCATATAAGATCTTTAAAGACTAACCATTTTTTCTGTATATTTTATTACAGGTATAAAAGACATAGATGAAAATTGTCCTGGAAATTGCCGATCTGCTCATGAATCAATGTAAACATACATTTCTGTCTCAATAATCTTGCTGTTTTTTTTTTTTTTTACTGAACATCTCATTGTTTAATTTAGTATCAGAATAAACAGAATTTAAGACAAGTTGTTATTTTAAGACACATTTTGGTGGAGATAAACTGTTTCTAACTCTTTGAAAATTATGATATAATGTCAATGTCTTAAAGACATGACTATCACAGACTCATTTCCCTACTTTTTATACTGAACTTTAAGTAAGGAATCAATGAATACAATTAATTGATTTAGCTTCTGGAACTGATTTTCTTTTGAGAATTTTACAACAAATCTTTATTTACATACGAACATCACTTTCACTCCAAAAGAACAAAAATACTTGCTTTTTGGTATTAGAAATTTTATTTTGTTGTTTATGTTTAGGTGGAGTTTTAATGTGAACTAACTGTTTCATTGAAATTTATAACAATAATAATGTTGATGGCTTTGGTTTGCCCCAGAGAAATAGGACTGTCTTTATAGCTTTTATAGGCTGACTGAGAGTGAGGAGAATTTTGTGATTAATTTTCCTCTTAAACATTTGCAAGCTAATGGATTTAGAAAAGACATGTAGGGAGGGATTTCCAGAGTAAAGGAAAAGTTAGAGTGATGACAGATAAGTTGGGAGTGTCTCAATAGAGATGGAACAACACCAACCAGTCCAGAAGTGTTGAAGCCACTATAACAGGAGTTGATGTAGTGAGTTGAGGATTGTGAAAGATTCAGTTTCTACACTAGTGACATTGGTGTGGGATGAGTATGAAGTTCAAGAAGAGTTGTGAGTGTTGAAGTCATTGAGAATGATGACTTCAAGGAGAAGTTACTTTAGATAAATGTCCTTGATACAAGAAGAGATACGGTTAGTTGTTGGTGGTTGGAGGAGTTCAGAGAGCAGCAAATGAAGCAGATGTATTTGGAGAAGTCGGAAAAGGGGACTTTCTGTCAGAGCAACTGGAATTCCTGTTGCTGATATGTGCAGGCTAGAGAGAGCAGTGGAATCTACAAATGTTGAGATGCCACCTTTTAGAGTGAGGTTTCAATAACATGGACAATGGAGATGGACTAAGGTAATGATTGTAGGATTTGTGTCTTGGAGTGGAATTGGAAGTGTGGTTTTGAGTATTAGTTGGAAAGTAATGTACAGGGCTTGAACTGGATCAAATTCTATGGACATAGAAGGCGAATTGTCCAGTGGGTTTAGTTTTACTATTAAACATTTAGGGAAGTGTAGCAGGTGTTGGTGTGCTGTGAAGACATGATAACCCCTTGCCAGGATCCTAGTTCATATACTTGCATCATAGTAAATGCCACGGAAGGCAACAGAGTAAACTCTACTGAAGGTACCTATGAACCTCTAATAAATGTGGGATCACCATTTACACTATACACAACACAACTACATAAGACAAAATGATAACTTCACTCACTCATTCAAACTTTTGTTATTTTATTGTTTTGTAGTGACAAAGATACATATATTTAAAATCACAACAATAAAAAGAATAAAGACAATATTGCCTACTTCTAAAGATACAGGTTGTCTTTTGTGTCCTTTTAAAATAGATGCGTTTCCTAGAGACTGAAGAAAAAAAAATCATATACAATGTTTGAGCAACCATAGATAAAATGTAGAAAATGAACTAAAACAAAAGTGGTTTATTAAGCCTTTAGTTGCTCATTTGAATAATTAACTCTTTGAACATAAAGATACATCCAAAATGTAAAATCACAAATCAATTACACAATAAGAGTAAAAAAAAATCCAACAGGCAAATATACAAAAAGACAAAAGCAAACATCAGCACATCTACTCTTGTAATTGTCTTAACAGTGGAAGGTCTAATCTCTTTCACTATTATCATGGCTACCAATAACATCCCTTTCTTTTATTAGCAATACAGATTTCAATTTCAATAATACCACACAGCTAATATTATTAAGATGGTTTTTCATGATTGTGTGCTCTTGTTATCATATATTTAGATTTCTTTCTCTAAGGACTAGATGTTTGCTTTTAAAGAGCTTATTGTATTACAATGCTCAAGTGCACTATGACTTGTTGGAAGCTTTGTGACCTTATATATATTTGCCTATTGGATTCCTTTATAATCATGAAGATATATTTGCACATGTCATTAATTTCTAACTTCACATTTTGATAGTATAAACATCATCATTGTCATTGTTTAACACCCTCTTTCTATGTTGGTATGAGTTAGACAGTTTGACATGGAGTTGGCTAGCAGGGAACTGTCTAGACTCCGACTGTCTGTTGTGGCATGGTTTCTACTGCTGGATGCTCTTCCTAATGCCAACCATTTAACAGAGAGTGATGGATGTTTTCTACATGCTACTAGCATGGGTGCATTTACATAGCTCTGGAACAGGTGCATTAATGCAGCACCTGCATGGATGCTTTTTAAGTGGCACTAGCACCTGAAGGACAAGCCTGTATGTGTGGAAGACAGCGATTTTACTTAGCTTGACACATATTATCAAGTACAGCAAATCACATCTCCTGGTCCCTTGTCATTTCCTCAGTGGAGCTCAGTGTCTGAGGACTCTTTCTCACCACTTCATCCCACATCTTCCTGGGTCTACCCCTTCCACAGGTACCCTCCACAATTAGAGCTTGGCACTTCTCTATGCAGCTGTCCTCATCCATATGCATCACATGACTAAATCAGCACAGTTTTCTCTCTTGCACACAACATCATTTACACTCTGTCGTGCATGCACACTGACATTACCCATCAAGTGGAGCATGCTAGCTTCATTTCTTTCAAGCCTTTGCAGATCCTCTGTAGTCAAAGCCCATGTTTCACTGCCATGTAACATAGCTTTATGTACACAAGCATCATACAATCTGCCTTTCACTCAGAGAGAGGGGCCCTTAGTTACCAACAAAGTTAGAAGCTCTCTGAACTTTTCCCAGCCTGTCCTTATCCTAGCAACTACACTTTCAGAACTTCCTCCACCTCTGCTAATCTGGTCTCCTATGTAACAGAAGCTATCTACTATCTCTAATGACCCCAGCCCCTTGCACATTTGATGGCATTTGAAACAACATGTTTCAAATTTTTTTTACCTATATTAGCAATGAGTTATCATCAATTAGTTATTGAAATTCATATGACCAAGTGGGACAGCATAGAATGGTTTCAAAAATATTTTTTGTTGCCAATAACAGAAGTCTAGAAATTGTGAAGCAATATGAAGTTCAGTATTGCAAAAATACGGAGATGTTCAGTAAGAATTGCTGCAAAGAGACTACAATATCAGAAGGAACTTTTTAATATAGTAATTTGTCTTTAAATAAAATTATTTTCCTTATCTGTTTATGAGTTTTGACAGTTGATAAGCAGAAGTGAACCTGTCATTAATTGGACATGGCCCATGTTACTGTTATTGAATAGCAGTTCCATTTAAGAAGAGCTCTGCAATATTTAATTGCTAATTCAATGAAATTAAGAATTAAAAGTGTTGTTGTTGAGATTGATGATCTCTATTTGTCAAATGGAATCATCATATTAGATGAGTTGTTAGGAAGTAATGGGTTTTTGGAATGATTGAACCTGCAATAGGAAGAAGGTTTATTATTTGAGGTTCCCAAACTACAGGGAGGTCACATTACTGCCATTAACTGGAGAATATATTAGTGCAGTTTCTATTGTCACATATGGTAACCTAATCAAAATTTACAAACTGAAAGTGATATTCATTGAACTCAGTCTTTTGGTACTAGTGCCTAAGCAAAATGTCAAAGCAAGAAAAGGTAAAAATGAATGAGATTTCTCAGACTATGCTTTGTAGAGATTTGGGAGCATATATGTGGAGAACATGGAATGGCAAAGAACATATTCTTTTATCATATTAATTTTTATTTGTTACATTAACCATTCTGTGACTATTTTTCTAACAAAAAAAAAAGAAAAAAGGAGTCTCAGAATGGTTTTAATATTTAAAATAATCAAGAATTATGAGTGATTTAGTGAAATATCTAATGAACTCAATAAAAGACAAATTTCTGCATCTAATATTATTTTTCATGTAATAATGATATTTCTGCCCAAGACTTGAATTTAAATTTCAGTTTCAGCTAGGTTCATGTTGAAAATTTGTTATTCAAGGCAAAGGCAAAGGATACAGCTTGGCATCAGTGATGTTGCAACTCATATAGTATTAAGTGGAGATATACAGTACTTAAATTACTGTCATGATGATATGGATTGTTATCATGGTAAGATAACTTGTTGTCATTGGGTCATTACTATTGTGAATGTGAGCTAGTCTCCATTGTCACTGTGGTCTTTGGTGTAAGAGTATGAGGGTAGGCTGAAAAGTTCTTGGGTGGACTAAGATATTCTCATGGAATGTGACCAAATGAGGTTTATCTTTCAACATGCTTGGATCCCATTGGTGAAGATGCTTTAGTCCTGTTAATCAAAAAGTCCAATAACACTAGATATGATGTCATCATCACTGCAATACTGCTTCCCAGCCAAGTGTTTTTTTCATGGCAGGGAACAGATGATAGTCAGATAATCATAGCACTAGCCTGATAATTTAGCGAATGGGGTTTGAATCCTAGGTCTTGCTACATTAACAAAACATCAATAAGATCTGGTGTATTGCTGATGATCCTTTGATGTTGGCAGCGATGGACTCCACTGTTGATATTTCATTGAATTGCATGGTATTTAGTAAGTTACATTTGTGTCACAGTTGTGTATGTCTATGTATAGGTGAACTCATATGAGTAAATTACTAATGAAGCAGTAGGTTTAAGGAAGAAGGAAAGATGCCAGGCTTGAGAGGCAGTGAGAACAATAGAGAGAAAAAGTTAATTCAGAATTTAAAAAACCACAATAAATTCCAATCTGAATGGTAAAAAATGTAGTAATTTGGGGAAACTTTAATTCAATACGAAAATATATTACTCAATCATTTGGATATGATTGTTGAGGTGTTTGGACAAAGAATGTGAACTAAAATTGCTCTTTTGTTGAATCCTACTTTATTGCTTTTACTTTACTTTTTCACACAAAACAGATAGCTTTAAATTTGATTTACAGCACAGTGCAAGACAATCTCAATGCAATTTTTTTACATTTAGATTATAGTAGCTTAAAAGTTGTACTCCATGTGGACTTTTAAGCTAGCTCCCATGGAGGGCTAATTGGGCCTGCAGCCCAAAACTAAAGAGAGCAATAATAATAAAGCATTTATTGATACCTACCAGTATGGTGTTATCCAACTAATATGGTATTATTTTAAATTCAATTTAAATGAAAAAAGTTCACAAATTTTTGGAGTCCTTTTAAAATTTGAATTTTCAACTATTAGCATATAAAAAATCCTCATCCAGACCTAATCCCAATGCTGGATGTTCAAGAACCAAACAAAGGGCAGATTTTCGATCGTGGGATTATTCTGATTCCAAAAAGGTATAATATGTCTATGTAAAGCAAATATAGACTAAGATACAGAATTTTGCATTTATAATTACAAATGAATTAAATTCTCTTGCATAACGAAACTCTAGAGCTCTCTCCAAGTCTCTAAAATTTTTTTGCCTCATAAAAACTTTTACTGTTATGGTGTGAAACAAGACACACCAAAAAACATAGGCAAATGTAGATAGGAATGAAAAGTCTTTCACAAAATGCTTAAGAGAACACAAAATTTTAAACAATGTTTTAAAATATCAGTCTTTGAAGAAGAAGAATGGATTTGGTTTGATGGCCGAAAGTCTGATTTTTGAAACAAATGCTCCAGAAATACTTTATGTAGAAATAGTGACACCTGAGCAACACAAGTGAAAATTGGAAGGAATAGTTGAAATAGGCAAGATGGCAGATCTGGTTGGGATTTCATCTTTTGAGACATTGTTCTTGTTTATAAACTGATCAACATGGAGAATAATTTCACTGCTGTCAGCTTAACCAATTTGCTTGAGAAGATCCTTGCTACTTCAGCCTTCTAATTTCTCTCATTAGATTTTTCACTAATTTATTCTTTGGTTATCTATGCTAGAGAAGAGGTTGAAGAAGATATTACAGAAAAAAGAACAGAGAAGCATCAATGAAACTACAATAAGTTAGCTAAATATTAATGAGCCACTTTATTTCTTGTTGCTCTAGACCACTCAGCTGGAACCCTCGATGGAATCCCAGTAAATATTAATGAACAAGCTGGCCCAGTGCCATAAAAAATGACGGCTAATTGCAGTATTTTATATATAAATATGGATGGTAAATCAAATTAATACACTTGTCAATGTTATCTAGTGGTTGTCTTTTGAGATGTGACATGGATCATTGTTTGTTACTGAAAGAACGCTGGTTCACACATACAAACATTCACATACTTCCCTTGTACACTCACACGCATACACACATATACTCACACAGAGTTGAAACGCTGTTTGATTTTTCTTTTCAGCATTGAATGTTCACCATCCAACTTCCATTGCACACACACACACACACATCTTCCTTTTACATACACACACATATACTCACACAGGGTTGAAGCGCTCCCACTACCAAGTTTGCCATCACCCTTCCTTCCTTATTCATCTATCACCCCTTCCTTTCTCATTGCGACGGAGAAAAACACAAGAGTATTTATTATAGTAGAAGATTATTTTCCTTTGGTATGATAAGTTTAAAGGTTACCTCCCTTAGACAAAGTGGTAAAAAGGAGTTGGCTCCCTCGGCGGCTGCAACTCATTTTTTTTCTCTTCGTTTGAGGATCGCATTCTCGTTCTGTGATCTGTATTTTAAGTTAATAAAGTGGGTAATAAAAGACCTTGTGTAGGAATTAAGTCAATTGAGAGTAAGTTTGAGTTTCCATGTCGATTGAAACAACCTCGACGATAACCTGTATTTTCCATGCGTTTTACGTAGTATTTTGAATAATTGAAATCTAGTTATGTGACTTCCCGTTATATTTGTTCAGTAAAAAATAACTTTTGTTTGGTTTGGACATAAGATGAAATAAGAACAGTAATAAACAAGTGAAAAACCAATGTATAGTGCAAACAAAAAAAAAAATGATCTCCCCGAAATATTACAATATCTGTTTCAACTCATGGTTTCACATCAGGAATCTTGCAACACAAATTCATAAAAAGACTTCATTAGGCGCAGGAGTGGCTGGCTGTGTGGTAAGTAGCTTGCTTATGAACCACATGGTTCCGGGTTCAGTCCCACTGCTTAGCACCTTGGGCAAGTGTCTTCTACTATAGCCTCGGGCCGACCAAAGCCTTGTGAGAGGATTTGGTAGACGGAAACCGAAAGAAGCCCGTCGTATATATGTATATATGTGTGTGTTTGTGTTTGTCCCCCGAACATCGCTTGACAACCGATGGTGGTGTGTTTACGTCCCCGTAACTTAGCGGTTCGGCAATAATGACAATAGAATAAGTACTAGGCTTCCAAAGAATATGTTCTGGGATCGATTTGCTCGACTAAATGTGTGCTCCAGCATGGCCACAGTCAAATGACAAACAAGTAAAAGAATAAAAGACCATACCTCAAAGTATAAACATAAATTGGTTAGTCTATTACAATTAAATTTAATGTTAATAATATATCCCTCGGTAACGTATAGGGGATGTAGCTCAGTGGTAGAGCGTTCGCTTTGCATGCGAAAGGCCCCGGGTTCGATACCCGGCATCTCCAAATCTGTAATACAGATGTTTTTTTTTATATATGTTTATAAAATCTTATTTGATTGAGAAATTAGTCCCCAAATTCTTTGGGTATGCTGGCGTATTGAGCTGTTTCGACTCTCAACAGTCACTTAGTGTTACAATGTCTGGCAGAATAAATTGAGGCGACATTGCGTGTGCAAACTCATGAAAGTTAATTACAAGCTATCGGTCACCTCTCGATCTTTATTTAATACGGCAGACAAAGTGAAAATAACTGCACTAATTTAAAAAAAGGGAAAGGGCACTTGTGAATGTGAGTATGAGTGCTCATATTTCACTTTAATCTAAGTTATTTCTTATTTTCTGCCTTGAAAACGATTAGTTTAATAATTATGAAATAGAAAATCTTTGGTTTTAAGTACATATAAAACATTTAGCGACCTTGGGGACTAATCGAGGACATTGATCTTCAATCGATGCTTTTTTTTTTTCGGTAATTTTTTTTCTTACTTTCTTCCTCTTTTTTTCTTGAGTTTTTGATTTGTATTTTAATGTGGTTTTGTAATATGAATGTATCATATACATTACTTGTTATATACGTAATTATCATCTCTGATGATAATAAAATATATCGGCGACCTTTCGTTTTGAGTAGATAGAATGTAAATATCCGAATATTAGTACATATATTTGCAGAAATGATAACGAAACGAAAGCTATCCGGGAAAATACAAACATAAATTTAGGTATCACGTGCACAAAATGCGTAACGGTGGGAAAAGGATGCGTAAATATGCACCAATGGGAAAAAACCATATAAAAAAATAGAAATGAAAATATCCTTTTCTTTAGGGTAATTTTTATAATTATTTTCGTTTGGATCTTTTTCGTTTTCTTCCAACCACTTTAAGATTTTTCATTTCTTAATGGATTGTTATCAAAAGTACAAAAGCTATAGTAATTGTTTGTCTCTCGCTCAATAAAATTTACAATCTTTTTATCGAAAATGCCGTAAATTTATTTACATTTCTTTGATGATGGCCATATATATGTAAAATTGTTGAAACATCAATTGGTGATGTTCGTCGGTTAAGAGTTAAAAGTCACTTATTAAATAAAAATATATTAATTTAATATTCTCTTCGGTTAATTATTTTCAAATTTATATTTTTAACTTCTTAGGAATGTTTCCAGTGTGATTATTGTTACTGTTGCGTTTATTGTATAGGAGTTGCTTAATTTTTTTTTTGGTAATCCTTCCTATTAAGATTGTTTACGATAAAACCAATTTATAACGTGTTCATAGAAGTGTGGCAGTATCTTTTATCTTTTACTTGTTTCAGTCAGTAGACTGCGGCCATGCTGGAGTACCGGCTTGCAAAAGTTTTAGTCGAATGTATCGACTCCAGTACTTATTTTTTAAAGCTTGGTACTTATTCTATTTGGGAGAATATACAAATAATAACAACAGACGAGGACAGGTGGTGTAAATAACAAAAGTATATATTAGTATGACGCTCGGGAATACGGAAAGTCTTATTCTATTTGTCTATTTTGTCGAACCGCTAAATTACGGGGACGTAA
The DNA here is from genome assembly GCF_001194135.2 of Octopus bimaculoides. Lineage (NCBI taxonomy): Eukaryota > Metazoa > Mollusca > Cephalopoda > Octopoda > Octopodidae > Octopus > Octopus bimaculoides. Next base: position 34,964,943 of record NC_068991.1, on the reverse strand, counting down.
ACACACCAGCACCGGTTGTCAAGCGCTGGTGGTGGAGGACAGACAGACACACATACACGCAATGTATATATATATATATATATATAATAAATGCAAAAATTAATTTCTGTGGGTCAGTGTGTCACACTTCGATCCCTTCTCTCACAATTCATTGACACTCCTAGGCATAGAGACGGTAATAGATTGACGGTTGTGATGGTAATGGGATGATAGTAATATTATAAGCTGTAGTTGTGATAGAGGCGAAGGCGACGGTGATGATAGTAGTGGTGGTGGTGATAACTGAAGCAGCCAGGGACAATGGTGATAGTAAGCTATGTGAAAGACAGTGGTGATGGTGGTAGAGGGGAAGGGGGCAAAGTCAGCAGTATTGATGATGGTGGCGTCAAAAGTCTGAATGGTGTATGTATAGCTGGTATGGTGGCGAAGATGGTGGTACTGGTGATGGTTGAAAACAATCAACAGAAAGAGAGAGAGGTTAGACAGAAAAATAAATTGTACTGACCCCTGAATGGGAAGACAAAAAATGTTTATCATGCAGCTTTGCAATAAGTTCCAAGTCGACAAATTATATCACTGTTTTGATGAAAATCGTTCATTGCAGGAAAAATATTGGTCAAGTTTAGTAAAATTTAATATGTACTCAATGCATTGTTGGGCCCAGGGCTCAATGAAGAGCCCTCCACAGGAGCTAGCTTAAAAGCTGCCCTATCGGGTGTCTTTTAAGCTAGTATAGATATAAGTTCAGCAAAAATTTAGATTCAGATGAATATAGTACTTAAGTTGAGGCACCAGAATTTAGTACGGTATTATCCATACAATTTCAAAATAAGGTGATTAGAATCAAAATAATCAACAAGGATATCCAGAGGTAATGCAGTACGATCGTTTCATGCAACTCCATTTAATTGAACAATGCAACCATTACATCAATTTAAATACAGTGCAATCCTCAGCTGAACAAAGACATAGAATTTAATTAAATTAAAACACATTAGTATAATTTTGCCTAAAATTTCCAAGAAGTTAAGGAGATAGACAAAGAACATTGTTGCCCTTCCTTCCACTTAGGAGCTACTAAGTTATCAGGAAGAAAGACTTGTTACAGATTTTGCTTGTCACTTTTATATGGGGTCGGTTTTAATTTATAGACTAGTTTTATCAAATCCTTGTATATCTAAGGCCGGTCTGTTAGGGGTAGGGCTGAGGGAGTCGACAGATATCATAGTGGGTATAGTCATAAAAATCAAGATTTATTTGAAGCAATATCATGGGATTTGGTAAAGGAAAACTTAAATCAAAATGTTAGTTGACAATTAAGGGGGCTGGCCACTAGCAGACCATTGATAATGAAACAGGGGAAATCTTATCATGTAGTACTATAGTTAAATCATCATCGTTTAACGGCCGCTTTCCATGCTAGCATGGGAAGCAATACTGCTATATTGTATAAAGTTAAAGTTTAGGATTATTCAGAGGATTACTAAGAAGAATAATTATAACAAAAGGATAAAATGTTTTATGAATACTTTTGAGTATATACTAAACTTTTACCACAATAGAGGGAGGAAAAGATAATTATCCAGAAATAGTTTGATATTTATGCATATTAGAAAGTTAAATACTAACTAATCAGATGGTATCAGTGAATATTGATCAATTGGTATATACTGGTATTTAACAAAGGAGTACTGAGGTAAAAGAACATGCTAACAATGAATTAATTTAATTATAATCCAAGCAGTTTATTTTAAGTAGTGAATATACCAGTATTGTTATATATACAGAAAAATTGGAGGAAAAAGTTACAGAGGTTTAAAAATCGGAAAAACTGTGTATTTTTAGCCAATAGCAAGAGAGAAATTTTTTGTGTTTAGCAGAGCAGTGTCAACTTTATA
>NC_068991.1:34955808-34962521 GCF_001194135.2 Octopus bimaculoides | reverse complement strand
CTAGAAATAACAGCCAAATCTTACAATTTTTTTTATAATTTCATGTAAACATAAACGGAAATCATTGTTAAAAGGATCTTGTTTGTTTCATTCACAAAATATGCATTTTTTAGGTGCACCAGCATGGCCGCAGTCAGATGACTGAAACAAATAAAAGAGTAAAAGAGAGTATCTGAAAATCGGCTATAATAATGTAGTCTTCCAGTCTCAATGCTACGAAGGTATGATGTTGTGGAGAAAAAAAAAATTGGAGGAAAAAGATAGAGAGGTTTAAAAATCGGAAAAACTGTGTATTTTTAGCCAATAGCAAGAGAGAAATTTTCTGTGTTTAGCAGAGCAGTGTCAACTTTAAGGTTGTACCCAGTGAAATATATAGTTTAGCATCTGACCTGTTCTTTGTAGGTTTCTAAATAAACAGAAATACCTAATAAAATCAACATGTATCATCTTACTGTTTCTTTTGTCTCTTCATTGATTGTATGTCTTTATTATTTAAAAAAAAAATTGTTATAATAATATATTTGCCTGCATATGCATATTTCAGTATTATATATACCTGTCTTGTATTTTAATATACATTAGTATATAAGTGCATTTGTGTGTGTGTGTGAAAAGGGGGTGTCTGTCTTCAAAACTTCAAAGTTAAGTAACGTTTTCATGCTTAGATTTGTAAACTAAGGTAAGAATAACACTGGTCAACAAAGAATTTTTCCAAAGAAAAAAAATACCTGTATCTTATGTTTTTGCATGCAGAATTCAAAAATAATGTCAAATTATCTGTATCACCCACAGTTTCCCTATTCCATGATATCCCTCTCAGTTCCTGTTATGTGGGCTAAATTTCAGTTAAACTGTTGAAATGTGAAGCTAATGGTTTAAGAAATACTCCTAATTTAAATGTTTATGAATAGAATTAACCTAGCGAAATCCAGCTATCTGAGTCAATGAGTCCCTGAAGCTTGGTAATACTGAGTTGATAAGTGACCGATGGTTTGTCAGTACTGTACTTGAAGTGTAAGTGTGCGGTTGTGTGCTAAGTTCACATATACCATTCACCTTCATAATGCCAAGAAACTGAATAAACATTGCAAATAACTTTTGCTACATATGAAAAATATGTAAAATATTAAGACAATTGACGAAAAATATCTATAATAAAATTCTAATTGATAAATATAAATTTTTATTAAAACAAAACACGCGGGTGAAGTAAATCTCGTGGTGTGAAGAATTAACACGTCATGTGGATGAAGTGTAACAACACAATGTACGGTTGTCATGGTAACAAGCTGTTAATGCCTCGCTGTCTGTTGATTGGTTAAAATTACCCAAATTTCCCAGCTTTAAATCCAAATAACATCACGAGATAAAGTAACTGGTTGATCGTAATCAAAAATCAGAGTTGCATCGATACACCAAAATTGAAAGCAATCTGAGTAAAATTAAAGGGGGCTCATTTTGCGAATGAAACTAGATCCAAAAAAATTATTTTTCAAAATTCCAACTTTTAAGTAAACAAAATATATTCAATTGAAAGATGGTGTCAAAACATCTATGTCCTTCACAATGGCATGTTCCATGTGTTTCAATTATTTTTCTCATTTTTAGAATAATTTTAAAGTTTGAAAATGAAAATCAATCAACCTTAACATCAATAATAGAATAACAGAACACAAGACTCTTTACTACTCAATGTACATATTGTCTGAATTCTAATAAAAGGGAAAGTTTTAATCTTCACTCTGAGTTCCTTTGCACCACATGGTCTTAAATCTCCTCATCTCCTCTCTTCATCTGATACCTACTTCCTCTCTTCACTCCTACTTACCTTCTTTCTTTGTTGATACCACCCCCTCTCCCCACACGCATATCTCCACATCAAGAAATGTGTAGAAACATAAAAACGATAAGAAGTATGTTTAAATGACTAGCCTTTGGTCATAATTCTGTTAGACATTCAACGGCTGGAGAAGATTCAAAAAGTCAACTTATTCTCATTAATCTGTAAGTGCTGAGAGAAGAAAACATAAGGCTTTAAATATATATTTTTAAATGCCCATTTTTTTTATGACCAAAAATTCTTTGAGCTGGTGCACCAGCATGGCCACAGTCCAATGAGTGAAACAAGTACAAAAATTTTTAGAAAATAAAAAAAACCAAGAGGGGTTATAAAAAAATTCCATGTGATTTGGTTGTTATTTCTAGCATGTGGAGATACCTTCTAGGCTTAACTTCATGCACTGGTAGAAAATCATTTAAAAAAGTTCTGAGGTTGTTACATTCAACTAAAAATTCTTCAAAATGGTGCCCCAGCATGGCTGCAGTCTAATAACTGCAGTAAGTAAACAAAAAAAATTCTAGTGTTGATACATTTGACTAAAAATTCTTCAAGGTGGTGCACCAGCATGGTCGCATTCTAGTAACAGCAAACAAGTAAAATGGAAAAAAAAAATTCTGGGGTCAATACATTCAACTAATGATTCTTCAAGGTGGTGCCCCAGCATGGCCTCAGTCTAATAACTGAAACAAGTAAAAGGTGAGAAAAATGAAAAAATAATCAAAAAAAATAACCGTGGGGCTTTTATCCACTTTCACACTTTAACTATGGGGCTTTTGTCCTACACTCATTAAAATAATAGTTGCATATAAAAACATATAGTTTATATTCATTTAAAAAAGAAAATGGAGATTGGGAAGTTAATAATTGTTTATTATTAACAGCAAATTGGTCATCTTCACTTACAGCCTTTTCTATTAATATTCAATAAACATTAAATTTACATTTATGCGGCATGAGCATAATATCATCAGAGGTAAAAAGATGTACCTTTGGATGCTATATGTGTGTTTGTGAATTCATTTCAGCAGACTAGTCACAAACACACATATGGCATCCAAGTGTACATCTTTTTTCCTCTGATGATATTATGCTCATATCACATAAATGTAAATTTAATGTTTGTTGAGTGTTAATAGAAAAGGCTGTAAGTGAAGATGACCAATTTGCTGTTAAATACATACATACATACATACATATACTCATGGTGACTGGTTGAAAAAAAATGGTCTGACAGGAGAGGTTGAAAGAAGGGGAGATAATAAAGTATTGGTGATCCCAAAACGAAGGTGCGTATGCATGTGTGTGTATATGAGAATGTATAAGTGTGTGTGCATGTGGAGTGGTGTGGGATGGTGTGATGTGTGGTGGTGTGGTGGTGTGGGGTGTTGGGATGTAGGGGTATGGGGATTTATAAGTGTGGGAATGTGGGTGTGAATGTGTGGGGAGAGGGGGTGGTATCAACAAAGAAACAAGGTGAGTAGGAGTGAAGAGAGGAAGTAGGTGTCAGATGAAGAGAGGGGAGGAGGAGATTTGAGACCATATGGTGCAAAGGAACTCAGAGTGAAGATTAATTCTCATTCACAGTGAAGGCAGGATCCAAATGGCCCCTGTGCAAAGACAATCCAAACTCAGATAGGTGTTGTAGTGAATGACCAGTAGAGCGGAAATGGCATGAGACCGGGGAGTCGTTGTTGAATGTGATGTCTCAGCCAAGCAACATCCCATTTGACTGATGTACAGAGAAAGGCAGACAGGGCAGGAGATGCAGTAAATGATGTTGCTAGAAGTGCAAGTAAAGGAGTTGGTGATGTGATAGGGATGATGATGGGTGCCTGTGCAGATGGTGGTGTTGGAAAGGTAGGGGCAAGTGCGGCTATGTGGGCAGAAGCAGGGGAATGAGCCAGGTTGGGAGGTGTGGTTAGGGAAGAAACTGTGGACCAGGAGGTCATGCAGGTTGTGGGCTTGTTTGACAGAAGAAAGGGGTAGGTTGGGGAAGATGTGCGAGGTGGAGGGGTCAGACTGAAGTCACTGGAAGGCTTGGAGAATGGTGCATTGGAGGGGCAGGGTGGAGGATGGTAGGTGAGGGGAAAGAGGAGATGGGCAATGGCAGGGTGGGTGTGGGGAGAGAGAGCAGAGGCACAGTCCATGGAATGTGCCCTGGCAATAACCTTATGGATAGTGGTGAGGAGATATTCAGGTAGGGTGAAGTGGTGAGTCATGAGTTGCGACTAAATCTCAAAGTCATGGTTGTCTTTACAGAACCTGTGCAGACAGAGGAATTGGGAGTAGGGGATGGAGAGCTTGGTGTGGGTAGGGTGGGAGGAGGAGAAGTTAAGGTAGGAGTGTGAGTTGGTATGTTTGTAGTGGATGGAGGTAGTGAGAGCAAAGTGGTGTAATTTGACAGAAATGTCGAGAAATGCGATGGAAGTGTTGGTAATAGTGCAGGTGAATTCAAGGGCAGGATGGAAGGATTGGACAAAAGAGAGGAGAGTGGGACCAGTGAATCATGAGAATATTTGGGTGTCAGCATAGCCAATGATCAGGTTCACATAGTTGGGCCCATTCTCATTCCCATGGCCACTCATGAGATTTGTTGGTAAAAATACCTGCTGGAATGAGAAGCAGTTGAGGGAGAGAACAAGTTCAGTCAGGTAAAGAAGTGTGGAGGTGTCAGGCTGGGGGTTGGATTGAAAGTCTGGGAAGTGTTTGAGTGCAAGAAGTCCTTCGTTGTGTGGGATTACTGTGTAGAGACTCTTGATATCAAAAGTGAAGAGAAGTTTAGAGGAGCCAGAAGGGAAGGAGAAAGAGTTCAAGAGATGGAGAGCATGGTTAGTGTCGTGTATGTGAGAGGGGAGGGAAACCAGTGACGGGGTGCAAAGACATGGTTGAGGTATTTAGAAATCGATTCTGTGGGGCAGTTACTGATGGAAACGATGGGGCAGCCAGGGTTATTGGGCTTGTGGATTTTGGTGGGGGAGTATGGAGTGCAGACACATTGTTGGAGGCGGTGGGAGAAAGATGGGAGGAAGAGATGAAGTCATGGATAGTGGAAGTCCCAGTCTGTCGGTAGTTAGGCATGGGGTTGGAGGGCAGAGGGCAATAGGTGTCTTCAAGTTGGTGGAGAGCTTCAGCCTTGTAGAGGTCTGCGTGCCCCACCATCATGTCTCCACCCTTGTCGGCCAGTTTGATGATGTCTTTGCAGCATTGGAGACATTGAAAGGCTGAGAGTTTGGCTGAGGAGATGTTAAAATGTCGGGGACGCCTCCAAAAGTTAAACCAATCCGTAACACATTGGCAGATGCTTGCAAAATGATCAACTGCTTGGATCTGGTCAGGAGCTGGTATCCAGTGGGATAGTTGGCGGCCCAGTTCGGTGAAGCAGTCCTCTTCATTAGATGCAGGTGGAGTGTTGTGGAATAGTATATATAGCCTGATGTGGAGCACAAAGCTATGAATATCAGCATGGGTCTGAAATTCGTTACTGGATGGAGTGAGGAGGGGAAGCACAGACCCTTACTGAGAAGAGAGTGCTCCACCTCAGAGAGGGAAAGATCAGGAGGAATGGTAACAATAGACTGAAGTGGAGAGGAGGTGGATGAGTTAGACGTGGGAGGGGTGGTGGGGGCAGTGGAAGGGTGGGAAGAGAAAGAAGAAAGAGTAAGTGCATGGGGGGGCTGGAGTAATGGAAGGGTTGGAGTGAGGATGAGGGGGAGTGTATTGGGGAGGGAGGAGGATGGGAATGGAGTTTGATGATTTAAATGAATTATGAAGCGTAGAGTAGAATGTGCAAAGGAAGGTGAAAGACAGGGGAAAATGAGAGGGAGAAGGCAGTCGAGGTTGTATATTTTGGAGAGATTAGAACAAATGATGGCACGCATAAGGCAGGAGGAAGTAGTATGGAGTATGGGCAGGATGGCAGAAGCAGAGTGGAAAGTAGGGTGGAAATGGAGGCAGAAACCTTTGGGGATGAGGTGGTGGTGAAGGCAGCAACTGAGAAAGGAAATGTGACTACAGAAGTGTATTTTTTGACAATCTTAGGGAAAGATTAATAGAAGGTTAATAGCAGTGGAAAGGGAGCATGAAAAGGTGTTTCATTAGGCAGTGGTGGAGGTGGAGAAGGAAGGATTTGTAATCAGGCATGCTGGAAAAAGGAGAAAAAAGAAAAACGAAAAGAGAAAAGGGGTGAGAAAGGCAAAGTAATAACATATGGAGTATGAAAGTTCAAAAAATTCAAAAGTTATGAAGAGAAGGAAAAAAGAGAAGAAAAGGAGAGAAAACGGGGAAGAAAAGAAGAAGAAAAGGAGAGAGAAAGGCAAAGTAACAATGTACAGAGTATGAAAAACAAAGTTCAAAAAAGTTCAGACGTCTTGGTATATAGAAGTGATTTTTCCTCAGTGGAAGAGTCCAGTGAAATCTGTGAAAGTGTATCCAGTGGTAGTCCGGGTGGAGTGCTGGTATGTAGATGAGAGGTGCAGTCATGGCTATGTGGTAAGAAGCTTGCTTCCCAACCACATGGTTCCAGGTTTAGTCCCACTGTGTGATACCTCGGGTGACTTCTACTATGGCCACAGGCCAACCACAGCCTTGTGAGTGGATTTGGTAGATGGAAACTGAAAGAAGTCCATCGTATATATATATATATATCATCATCATCATCATCATCGTTTAACGTCCGCATTCCATGCTAGCATGGGTTGGACGATTTGACTGAGGACTGGTGAAACCAGATGGCAACACCAGGCTCCAGTCTAATTTGGCAGAGTTTCTACAGCTGGATGCCCTTCCTAACGCCAGCCACTCAGAGAGTGTAGTGGGTGCTTTTACGTGTCACCCGCACGAAAACGGCCACGCTCAAAATGGTGTCTTTTATGTG
>NC_068991.1:34949841-34954474 GCF_001194135.2 Octopus bimaculoides | reverse complement strand
GGGGGACCCTGTCAAAGGCTTTCTCCATGTCAACGAAAGCCAGGTACAGAGGTTTATCCTTAGCTAGGTATTTCTCCTGCAACTGTCTCACTAGAAATAAGGCATCAGTAGTGCTTTTACCTGGCACGAACCCAAACTGCATCTCATCTAAATTGATTCGCTCCCTAATTAATTGGGCTATGACCCTCTCTGTAACTTTCATAACCTGATCTAACAGCTTGATGCCTCTGTAATTATTTGTATCTAAAGCGTCGTGTGTGTGTGTGTGTGTGTGTGTCTGTGTCTGTGTGTGTGTGTGTGTATATATATTTGTGTGTATGTTTCTGAGTTTGCTCCCCCACCATCGCTTGACAACTAATGTTGGTTTGTTTATGTCCCTGTAACTTAGCAGTTTGGCAAAAGAGACCGATAGAATAAGTACTAGGCTTACAAAAGAATAAGTCCTGGGGATGATTTCTTTGACTGAAGGTGATGCTCAGCATGGCCACAGTCAGATGACTTAAACAAATAAAAGAATAGAATACATATAGTATATATGTATGGTAATGCAAACAGGAAAAATAGAACTCAAAATATGAGTATACATATATTTTTATTAAGATGTCAAACTTATTAATTTAATTGAAGTCAGTATGTTCATTCAATATATGGGTGAGAGAATGTGTGTTAATTTGGGAAGTCAAAATGTCATACAAATACGTAACAATTCTTTTCACTCTGCTGAATGACAATAAATAGTTGGAAAAATGAAGTTCCAGCAAGTTGTTCATCAAACAGCAAGCATCACAAAAGTAAACAATCTGACTGACTGAAAATATCCAATAAAAGCAGGTAAATTGGTATACAGTAACTTGAATAAAACATATATTGGAATACCTGCTTCAGACAACATGTGCACTCATTTAGACACACAAAAAAGCAAAACTTTACTTCTGTATCCAAATATGTATGGTATTTAGAAGACTGGAATAGAGAACCTTCCATAATGTGAAGCATAGCACCTACAGCAGCTGCAGCATATGTGCAGCATACATTTCCATGGTTATTGCTATCCAAGAGTGTGGTATCATATTGTATGCTTTATGATAGTCAATCCATGCTATGTTCAGGTTTGTGTGTCTTCTCTTGCAGTCTCTGATAATTAGATTATCAGTTAACATCATCACTCACTCACTCACTCACTTACTTACACTGTAAATTCAATAAGAATGTTTGAAGACAACAAACAGCCTTTGAGCAGTGATGAAGCTGTGAATAACAATGAAAAGAGTGTGACAAACCAGCTTACTGACTGATTAAATGATTTATCAAGAGATTCATTTGTTAATTGGTTAACTAATTAACTAAATAATAAAATATGAAATAGAACCAGTACATATATTTATTTTTGGAAAAATGATTATCACAATGCCTGGCAAGACCAGAACACTTTGATCAAAAGGATGTGGAAAAAGGCCTTTTGCTACATCCTTCTGATGAAGGTGACCTGGCCTTACACAAGAGATCCATAGGAGCTTGTGTTGTTCCATATGCTTGAATGTGGATACAGCATAAGCCATGGTTTGCTTGAAACAGCTGTCAAGATAAGACTATTATATAACTCCTTTTGTTTTTTTGTATTTTTTATTCCATACGTCAAAACTTTTCATATTTGGTATATTTAAATAATTTCTATGTTATTTATTTGTTCCAGAAAAATTGCAGAAAAATGTTACTGATGTTTAAAGTTTAATCAACTGTACCTAATCAGAAAACAGGATTTGGAAGCTGGGATTTTCTGCATGATACTTGCATGATAGCTGGCATTTTCTGTATGATAGCTGTCCATCACGAAATGAAAGCAAAATCATTAGGTGGAGGAAATTTTATGAAACAAGCAAAAGCAAAGCATTACAACGACTGTAGTTGTAAGAACTTCTGAAGTTTTAATGAATAAAATCATGTATATGCATATATGTGTACGTGTATGTGTGTATGTGTATATATGTATATATATATATATATATACATACGTTTGTGTGTGTGTGTGTGTGTATGTGTGTATGTGTGTGTATGTGTGCATGCATGTGTGTATACGTACATATATATAGATATATAAGTCTACATATTCATCTGTGCGCATTTGTTTTTTTTGTAGGTGTATGTATATATTAGTGTGAATTTGTGTATGTGTGTATGCGGGCATGTGTTTATGTGTGTATATGCATACATATATGTATATGTGTGTGTATGTGTATGTATATATATGTATGTATATGCGTGTATATATTTACTTATGTGTAAACACAAGTGTATTAACACGTGTGTGTGTATCAAACTTTGCACACACGTCTGTATCTTGCTTTACGTATGAATATATGCACATATTTATCTATGTACGTATATTTATGTATATATACACGTATGTACCTGCATATATGAGTTCCTATACATATATATATATGTATGTATTTGTCCATATGTGTACATATGCACATGTATCTAGTTGTATGTATATACCCATATACTTGGATGTGCGTGTGTGAGTGTGTATGTATATGTGCGTATATATATATATATATATATATATATATATATATATATAAAAATTAAAAAGGGGTTTGTATGATAGTGTATAGAGGAATATATTATTTAAAAGAGTTCCAACTCTGTCTGTTTTTTATATTTTATTTATATTCTTATAAAATTAATGTGGGATATAGAATATGGAATATATAATATAAATAGTAAAATGAAATGAAGTATTGAATGTCTTATTGAATATATGAAATATTCAGTATTAAATATATATAGGGGCTAGTATACTTTCCTGCTTCATAGCAGTCATCAAGGTTCTGTCAAGCACCGACACAACCAAAATTTTCGTCTAAGTATTATCTTCCTTTCAACTTCTACATCCTTTTTTTTCTCTTAACAGTTACAACAGCAAATTTATAATTTTCACGTTCATATTTGAAATTTTTGCCTTTCAATAATTATTCTCTGTTTTTTATTCATTTTCGAATTTGATGGACATATAGTGGTATGTAAGCCGACTCAGAAAATCTCTAGTGAGACTATTTATTGATGTACCCAAAGAGAACCTGAACGGGTCGAAACATGTGTGATACCCAATAAAATCTTTTTCTCATTCCATCGATTTTATTAATACTGTTACCCCAATCGCCACTGCAAAGTTCCTGCAATAAATGTACGGATAACAACAGGTAATAGAAACTGTGTCAGTGCTTTACTCATCATTTATTTATACATTTTGTATAATTTTTCCATTATATATATCATCATCATCATCGTTTAACATCCGCTTTCCATGCTGGCATGGTTTGACTGAGGACTGGCGAGCCAGATGGCTGCACCAGGCTCCAATCTGATCTGGCAGAGTTTCTACAGCTGGATGCCCTTCCTAATACAAACCACTCCGTGAGTGTAGTGGGTGCTTTTACATGCCACCGGCATGTGGGCCAGTCAGGCGGTACTGGCAATGGCCATGCTCAAATGGTGTTTTTTACATGCCACCTGCACAGGAGCCAGTCAGCGGCGCTGGCAATGACCTCACTCGAATGCTTTTCATGTGCCACTAAGGCGATGCTGGTAACGATCACGCATGAATGGTGCTTTTTATGTGCCACTAGCATGGGAGCCAGTCTGTGGTCCTGGCAATGATCATACTTGGATGGTGCTCTTAGCGCTCTACTAGCATAGATGCCAGTCATGCGGTGCTGTCATTGAATTTGATTTCGATTTCACTCGCCTCAACAGGTCTTCGCAAGCAAAGTTTAGTATCCAATACAGGAAAGGTGCATATAAGTGGGCTGGTTACACCACTGGCATAGGCCATGGGTTATGGACTCACTTGGCTTGCCGGGTCTTCTCAAGCACAGCATATTTCCAAAGGTCTTGGTCAGAAGTCATTACTTCAGTGAGGCCTAATGTTCAAAGGTCATGCTTCACCAACTCATCCCAAGTCTTCCTGGGTCTACCTCTTCCACAGGTTCCCTCAACTGCTAGGGTGTGACACTTTTTCACACAGCTATCCTCATCCATTCTCACCACATGACCATACCAGCGTAGTCGTCTCTCTTGCACACCACACCTGATGCTTCTTAGGTCCAACTTTTCTTTCAAGGTACTTACACTCCGTCGAGTATGCACACTGACATTACACATCCAGCGGAGCATACTGGCTTCGTTCCTTGCAAGATTACGCATATCCTCAGCAGTCACGGCCAATGTTTCACTGACATGAAGCATGGCTGTTCGTACACATGCATCATGCAGTCTACCGTTTACTCTGAGTGAGAGGCCCTTTGTCACCAGCAGAGGTAGGAGTTCTCTGAACTTTGCCCAGGTTATTCTTATTCTAGCAGCTACACTTTCAGAGCACCCACCCCTGCTACTGACTTGGTCACCTAGGTAACAGAAGCTATCAACTACTTCTAGTTCTTCTCCCTGGAATGTGGCAGAAGTTGTTCTCTGCACATTTTCAGTGTTTATTGCTCCTGAGCATCTGCCACATGTGGTATGACGTCAGTGTCTGGGGAGGCTGACCGGAAGGGGAAAAAGGGCAGAGGGAGCCTCGATCGGCATTCGTGCCCTTTTCGAACGGGGCTGCGGTCAGGACAAGACGTGTTAA
>NC_068991.1:34934686-34949831 GCF_001194135.2 Octopus bimaculoides | reverse complement strand
TTCCTGGTGTACTTTGGGTCGGGGCAAGCTTCAAGGATCGGATACCGCAAGACGGACTCGCAGTTGAGGAAAAGAAAACCGAGGTAAGGCGATTACATCTACTCGTACGCACACACCACACCACATACAAAAACTATCTTCTCAGTTAGCCTTCCTTTGATATTGCTGCACCTCTTATGTGTCCATAGCTTACACTGGGTACATCTTATAGAGTTTCTACCTACGCCTTTTCTACAGATTGAGCAGGGCCATCTATCTGAAGGGATTTGTGGTTTGTCTGCCTTCCTACTTATTAGGACTTCGGTTTTAGCTAGGTTGACTCTAAGGCCCTTCGATTCTAATCCTTGCTTCCACACCTAAACCTTCCCTAGTTCTGATAGTGACTCAGCAATTAAAGTAAGGTTATCAGCATAGAGTAGCGCCCAGGGGCATTCTGTCTTGACTTCCTCTGTTATTACCTAGAGGACTATGATAAATAGGAGGGGGCTGAGGACTGAACCTTGGTGGACACCTACCTCTACCCGGAATTCTTCACTGTACTCGTTGCCAGCCCTCACCTTACTGACAGCCTCCCTGTACATGGCTCGTACAGCTCTCAGTAACCATTCTTCTATCCCTAGTTTCCTCATTGAACACCAGATAAGAGATCAGGGGGACCCTGTCAAAGGCTTTCTCCATGTCAATGAAAGCCAGGTACAGAGGTTTATATATATACATATATATACACGCAGAGGTTTATATGTATATATATATATATATATATATATATATATTAGAGAGAATTGTGATATCATAGGAGAGAAATGTGTCCACATGGATGATGGCACACTTGTATTTAATGATACTGCAAAGAGAGAAACTTGAAGATGCCACTATGAAAGTTTGCGAAATGAAGAGAATGAATGGGAGAAAGAGAGTCTGCCTAATGTCCATCCAACAGAGGGACCAGCTATTCGAAATGTCAATACCTTAGTAGATAAAGCAATTAAAGGTATGAAGACAAGGAAAGCCCCTGGCCCATCAGGAATCATTGGAGAGATGCTTAAAATATCTGGTGGGTTTAGGGTATAGTCTAGTCACCTGTATAGTCAATCAGGTGATACATGCAGGAGTCATACACGATAACTAGTGTAGCAGCACTATAGTCAACTGCTACAAAGGTAAAGGTGATACAAATAATTACAGAGGTATCAAATTGTTGGACCAGATGATGAAAGTCACAGAGAGGGTCATAGCCCAAATTAATTACGGAGATAGTTAGCTTAGACAAAATGGAGTTTAGGTTTGTGCCTGGGAGAAGCACCACTGATGCTATATTTCTGGTAAGACAGTTGCAGGAGAAATTTGTAGCCGAAGATAAACCTCCGTACCTGGCTTTCATCAACACAGCATCTCCTGATCTCTTATCTGGTAGTCAGCGTAGAAACTAGTGATAGATGAGTGGTTAGTGAGAGCTGTGCGAGCCATGTACAGGGAGGCTGTCAGTAAGGTGACAGTTGTTATCTGTACAACAATATAAGATTATAACTGTTTGCAGATATCTGTGCATATGTGTGTGTGTTTATATATGTATGCATGTGTGTATGTATAAAACAAGTTTTAAAGAGGTCGCTTTGTTTCACATCGTAGACTTTTATAAGAAACTGACTTATAAGTACCTCTAAGTACATTTCTAATTGCCAACTGGTGTATCTACTTAATTAATTGACGGACTGCATTAACTGATCCCCTAAGGCAATCTAGAATACTCATTTTCTTAATATATTAATTGTTCTCTAAGATTATTCAGAAATAGAATATGTATTTGAGCTATGTAGCAATATCTAGCTGGGTTGTAAGTTACAACATACAAGACCTATGATGTGTTTATTTCTGCATCAAACCTGTGAACTATGTGTAATCTGATTGTGCCAACACTGTAAATAGGGAATCTCTTTACTGTGAGGACTCTATATTGCAATTACTTACCATGTCAACTCAGATTAACTTTTATTAGAATTATTGATGATTTCTAAAGTAAAATGATACATTAAACCTATTATAATCTAAAAGTGGATTTATTAAATTTCTTTCAAGCCTTTGCATGTCATCTGCTGTCACAGCCCATGTTTCACTGCCATGTAACATGGTTGTTCACACACAGGCATCATACAATCTACCTTTCACTCTTTATTACCAACAGAGGTAGAAAGCTCTCTGAACTTTGCCCAGCCTATTCTTATTCTAGTAGCTATGCACTTGGTGCATCCACCTCCACTGCTGACTTGGTAACCCAGATAATGAAGGCAAACAACTACTTCTAAGTATCCCCCTTGAAGTCTGTACATTTCTAGTGTTTATTGTACCTGTACATCTACCACACACAAAGACTATTTTCCCTATTAACCTTCCTCTGATATTATTGCATCTCTTATGTGTCCACAGCTTGCACTGGGTACACCTTATGAAGTCTCTACCTATGTCTTTCCTATATATAGAGTGGGGATTTGTGATTTGTCTGCTTTCCTATTTACCAAGAGTTTGGTCTCCGCAAAATTAACTCTAAGGTCCTTTGATCCAGAACTTGCTTCCACACCTGAAATTTTTTTCTATAGTTTTGGCAGTGTTTCAGCTATAAGAACAAGGTCATCAGCATGCAGAAGTTCCCAAGAGCAGACCAACATAAATTCTTCTGTTATTGCCTAGAGAATTATGATGAACAAGAGGGGACCAATCCTTGAACTCCTATTTGTACACTGAATTCATTGCTATACTTGTTGTCAACCCTCACCTTACTGACAGCATCCTTGTACATGGCTTATACAGCTCTCACCAACCACTCATCTATCCCTATTTTCCATATTGACCACCAGATAAGGGAGTGGGGTACTCTGTCAAAGGTTTTCTCCATGTCAACAGAAGTCAGGTACAAAAGTTTCTTTTTGGTTAAGTACTTCCCCTGCAGCTGCCTTACCAGCAATATAGCATCAGTGGTGCTTCTCCCTGACACAAAACCAAACTGCGTCTCATTCTAGACTAACTCTCTTCCTAATTAGTTGGGCTATGACCTGCTCCATGACTTTCATCACCTGATCCAACAGTTTGATGCCTCTATAATTATTTGTCTAAGGCGTCACCTTTACCTTTGTAATAGTTGACTATGGTGCTGCTACACCAGTCATTGGGTATGACACTCTTGTGTACAGCCTGATAAACTATACAAATGACTAGATCATAACCCACATCACCAGATTTAGGAATCACCGTGGTGATTCCTGATGAGCCAAAGACTTTCCCTGTTTTCATATCCTTCATGGCTTTATCTACCATGCTACTGTCTATTAGAATTGCTGGTCCCTCTTTTGGATCCACATTAGGCAGACTCTCCTTCTCCCATGAGTTGTCTACATTTAGCAACCTTTTGTAGTGGCACTTTCAAGCCTATTTCTTTACAGGCACTAACTGCAAGTGAACTACCATCCATGTGAATGCACTTCTTTCCAACAACACCACAATTTTCCCTGACACACTGTCTTGCAAACTGAAACACTTTAAGCTGCTGGTTCTCATGCCACAGAACACTGGAAAACTTCTTCCATTCTGCTTCACCCCTGGCCAAGTATACCTTCCTCCTAGCTTCCTTTCTAGCTACCTGATATAGTTCCTTGCTACTACAACCCTTCCAGTCCTTCAAGGCCCGTTTCTTTGTTCTAATGGCCCTGTCAACTCCACTGCTCTACCACCATGTCACCCTAGGTCTGGCTGGGACTTCGTACCAGCCACAAATTTGGTCTGTGGATCTCAGTAAGTTATCTTGCAGGAAATTCCAGTTATCCTCTATGTTACATGTCTGTAACTCTCCATTAAATGCTTCAGTTAGAACATCTCTAAATCTCTGGTCATTTCCTTATTTATGGGTCATTTAGGTCTGTATGTATGCATACATATATGTATGTACATATGTATGTATGTATGTATGTATGTATGTATGTATGTATGTATGTATGTATGTAGGTATGTATGCATGTATGTATGTATGTATGTATGTATGTATGTATGCATGTATGTATCTATGTATCTATGTATGCATATATGTATGTATGTATGTATATTTGTATGTGTATATGTATGTATATGTATATCTGTGTATGTGCACACACACACACGCACACACACACACACGCACACACGCACACACACACACACACACACATATCATCATCATCGTTTAACGTCTGCTTTCCATGCTGGCATGGGTTAGACAGTTTGACTGAGGCCTGGCAAGCCAGGAGGTTGCACTAGACTCCAATCTGTTCTGGCAAGGTTTCTACAGCTGGGTGCCCTTCCTAACATCAGCTAGGAAACATGTGTAGATCTATATGAAGCTGTATATATATATATATATATGTAAAAAGGAATTAAAGTTAATGCTAATGCTACTTCATAATAATCCTTATTATTATTATTATTATTATTATTATTATTATTATTGATATTAAATACTCTAGGAAACAAATATGGTTAACGTAATATATTTAGAATTGTAGTGACGCATGGTTCTAGATGCCATGTTGGAACATTCATCTGCGCATGCGCAAGGATTAGAGCTCTCCGAAGACCTGATGGAAGCCCCTTATGCGCATGCACAATCATCAGCAACAGCTAGGGTTCACCGCCATTCACTCTTTCCGATTGCAGCCTCTGACCAGGCGAGATGCAACTTAGAGCTGCTCCATGGTGAATGGACCTTTAATGGCGAGCGACACTTTGAGTCTGTAATAATGCCTTAATGCTTTTGTGTCTAACATTCAACCCTGCTGCTTTCCTCACGAAGGCGTTCATGGCTACCGCTAACCAGAGATGGAATGTTTATTCAGAGAAAATAAATTATTGTTATTTATTCAGAGAGATCTTGTCCTCTCCTTTTCCTTCCATGAATTATGTATGGAATTGTGAAGCACCCAGCAAGTGCTAATCACTTTTCCTACAACTGGTGACCCTGATGTGATTTGAACACGCAGCCCGACATTCGCACAGACATTTACAAATTGGTGACCCAGTGCCAGCTTCATGACCAACCGCTCTTTCACCTCTTTGCTACAGATATGTCATCCTTTATCGTCTATTTTGTCTTCCACAAAATGACTGGTGGGGGGCTATCTGTAGCGTATGCCTTAAGGGAAATCTCTCTCTCTGTTATATATACATAAATACGGACACAATAGACGACTGAACTCAACCTTTGGCTTTCTTTTCTTGCCAATTACAACCAGCTGAGCAGCGATACAGCACATTTGATCATGAGCTCTTAGCGATCTATCTGTCAGTTCGTCATTTCCAGCATCAGCTTGAAGGTTGAGATTTTGTGATCTATACTGATCACAAGCCTCTTACGTTTGCCCTATCATCTAAGACGGACAAACTCTCGCCTCGTGCTTTCTGTCACTTGGATTTTATTTCACAATTTACTAGTGACATTCGTCATATACTTGGGAAAGAGAATGTTCCTGCTGACGCACTTTCTCGTCTTCCAGTCTGTTCTCTTTCATCTCCTGCTGCAATCGATTTGATTGCCATTTTGCAGGACCAACCAGCTTTGGCAAAGTTAGATTTAACTTCATCCAAGTTCTCCTGTTGCCAATTTGCCTATCTTCTGCTTCCATCAGCTGCAGGCACTATTCTTTGTGATACCTCTACTGGTTCTCCCAGGCCACTCATGCCTGAGAATCACCAATGCTCAGTGTTTGAGGCCCTGCACTCCTTGTCACATCCGGGCATTGCTGCTACACTGCAGCTTATCACTGCTCGTTTTTTCTGGCCAAATATGCGTCACATGATTACTTCTTGAACACGCACTTGTCCCAAGTGCCAGCATTCCAAGGTCCAATGGCACATTCATGCTCCAATTGGACAGTTTTCTCCTCTGGAGGTCCGCTTTCATCATGTCCACATTGATCTGGTTGGACCATGGCCTCTGAGTCACGGGTTCTCTTATATCTTGACCTGTGTCGATCATTTCTCCCGTTTGGCCAGAAGCCATTCCAATAGCAGACATTTCTGCTGAATCTGTTGCTCAAGCTTTTGTTTCTAGTTGGATTTTCCACTTCAGAGTTCCATCCAGATTAACTACTGATTGCAGACGCCAGTTTGAAGCTTCTTTATTTTGTGAATTATCACGAATCCTGGGTGTGCATCACATTCGTATGACCAGTTACCATCCAGCTTCCTACCGGATGGTCAAACGGTTTCATAGACAGTTCAAGGCCGTTCTATGTGCCTCTCCAGATCTACAGTCTTGGACTGAGTTTCTGCCAATTGTGCTTCTTGGCTGTCATACTGCTGTCAAGGCAGACCTGGGTTTCTCCTCTACAGAGCTGCTGTATGGTACCACACTAGAATTGCCTGGTACGATGTTGGTGCCAGACATTTCACAGCTTCATGATTCGGCATTGTATGCCACCAGACTTTGCACCTATTTTTCTAATCTTCCGCCCATAGGTTCCCAGGACCAGTCTCCACCCACTAATGTCCCATCAGATATTGACTCTTGGTCGCATGTTTTTGTTCGGGATGACTCTGTTAAGGGACCTCTTGTTTCTCCTTACAAAAGACCTTTTCGTGTACTTTCTTGCACACCTAAAGTTTTTACGATCGATATGAATGGTCGTACGGAGACCGTTTCTGTAGATTGGCTTAAAAGAGCATATTTTGAGGTGTCTACATCTTTCGATGACACCGCTGCCGCGCCCTTTAAAAGGGCAAGGCAGGCAGTGTTCTTCTGTCTAGCAACTATGGCAAAAGAAGTTGTGAGGTGGATAAGCTGAAAGGATTGAATAAAGAAACCTGCCTCTCCTGTCAAGATTTCATTGGCTTTTTAAGGATTGATTTGGAAAGGAAGGTGAGGGTGGGGAAGAAAGTGCTACCTCCCAGTGAACTTGTGAAAAGGTGGGTGACTATCAAAAAATGGTGGGATGAATGAACCTACTCTAAGCATGTGTCTGTAGATTGGAGAATAAGTGTTAGGCAAGGGCTTGTGCTTTTTGTGGTTGGGTATTCCTGGATCTCTTGGGGTTCTTTGATTGGCCCTAGTTGAAGTGTTTCCTATATCGGGATTGCATCATTAGCACTTTGTGTACTATATATAAACTTTTACTTCATTTCATTGTCTTTTCCCTTTCTTTCCTTTATTCTCTTATTTAAATCCAACACAAAGTGTAGATTGTCCTTGTGATACCCTCCTCATCAATGCCTCTGTAGCTAATAAAAGAAATCACCATTGCCATCATCATCATCGTTGTTGTTGTTGTCGTTGTTATCGTTGTCATCAGCATTAATGTCGTTGTCATCGTTGCTGTCCCCACCACCATCACCGTCATTGTCATCATCATCATCATCATTATTATTATTATTATTATTAAGGTGGTGAGCTGACAGAATCGTTAGAATGCTAGATAAAATACTTAGTGGTATTTTGTCTATCTTTATATTCCCAGTCTAAATTCTGCCAAGGTCAATTTTGCTTTCCATCTTTTTGGGGTTGATGAAATAAGTACCTGTTGCATATTGGGATCATTGTAATTGACTTAAACCTTTCCCTGAAATTGCTAACTTTATACCAAAATTTGAAACCATTATTGCCATTATTATTATTGTTATTGTTGTTGAGTAAGAGAGCAGTGCATGCCATTAAAGTGACACTGGGGTAAAATATATGAAGCCCAGTATACCCACCATGACTGCCCGTCTGATAAATGTACACTAGGCGCATGCATCACAATCATATGTGTGTGACGTGGTGATTATTATTATTATTATTATTATTATTATCATTATCTTCTTTCAATTTTGTTTCCATTTCTTGCCAAGTATCTTCCCAACATCTAGGGCAAAGAAGCTCACTGTATACATTGGCAGGTCATTAAAATAAACACACCAGATTGTCCATTTACAAAGTCATATGAAATGAAAAATAAAAGGGAAGAAAGACAGAGGGAAGAAGGAAAAAAATGAAAAAAAGAAAACAAAGAAAATAAGGGGATAAAAGAAAGAAAATTCATAGTGATATTGCTCTTTTCAATATGTGTGATGTACCAGTTAAGACAATTTTTTGCACTTCCTGTATGGATGGTAAACCAGGGATCATCCTCAAATAATTTTCAGTTCCCTTTTTGATCATTCCAAGTGCTCTTACAATCACTGATATTACAATACTGTCTTGGGATGCCATATTTTTTTATTTCAATCAGCAAATCTTTATATTTTCTGAGCTTATCAAATTCTTTTACCGAGATATTATGATCACAAGGTATGCTCATGTCAATCAATAAACAGATTTTATTGTTTTTGTCTTTCACAATATCTGGTTTATTAACTTTGGTGGTCCAGTCTGTATGTACTGGAAAGTCCTAAAGAGTTGTAACATTTTCTCCCTCAGTTACAGCTTCAAGATGGTGCTTATATTCATTTGTCTGCAGTTTTGATTTAATAATACCAGCATATTATCCAGAGTAGATAATTGGCCAATTTTGTCATGTTTAGATTTATATTCTACTGGTGCTAAAATCTTACACCCAAAGATTAGGTGGTCTACTGTTTCAATTTCATTGTTGCAGTATTGGCACTTTAGGTCTACTCCATTTTTTATCACATTGGTTTGGTAGTTCCAGATCAATGTTAGATGTTTCGAGATATTTGGCCAGTCCAATTGGGGTGATTTTGTAAGAGATTTCAAATTGGATCAAGCCTCGATCTCCTTGGGCTCTAGGAAGGTAAAGATGATCTGCATCTGCCTTTATGTAGTGTGTCTTATTGAAAGTCAGCAGCTTATGGATTTTCCAGATCAATAAGCTCTGATCTTGAGCAGCTAAGATAAAGCCCTTGCTCTCTGCCTTAGCTCTGAGCTTCTTAGCCACTAATGGGTATACTTTTGGTCTACACCAGCTTGTTTGCTACAGGCCACATATTTGCCATGCAGAGGTTTTTGTTTCCACCTATCAGCCAATTGTTCTAGGGGGCTTTTGTCTGGATCCCACATGACAATACACTCCTTCTCCCTCTCTTTCTCTCTCTCTCACACACACACACACACAAATGTATACAAACGTACATACAAAAACACACATGTGTGTGTGTGTGACTGACTACAATTACATAGAGCTGAACACGGTGCACAAAAAGTAAATAAATAAAAGATTTTTATGGAAATTAACAAAATGAGCAGATTCAAACGAAATTTGTGAACTTACTCTTTTACTTGTTTCAGTCTTTTGACTGTGGCCATGCTGGAGCACCGCCTTTGGTCGAGCAAATCGACCCCAGGACTTATTCTTTGGAAGCCTAGTACGTATTCTATCGGTCTCTTTTGCCGAACCGCTAAGTTACGGGGACATAAACACACCAGCATCGGTTGTCAAGCGATGTTGGGGGGACAAACACAGACATACAAACACATACACACATGCATATATATACATATATACAACAGGCTTCTTTCAGTTTCCGTCTACCAAATCCACTCACAAGGCTTTGGTCGGCCCGAGGCTATAGTAGAAGACACTTGCCTAAGATGCCACGCAGTGGGACTGAACCCGGGACCATGTGGTTGGTAAGCAAGCTACTTACCACACAGCCACTCCTACGCCTATTTCAGTAATTTATCATAATTGTTTGCAAATAGTGAATTAAAACTTGAAATGAAATCATTGAAATAGAGGAAAATGGAAAATTTCGTTGTTGATATCAGAAGTTGACATTGAAAAACCTTTTTAAAGAAGTGAATCATATAGAGAAAGCAATATTAAGTATTTTTAATAAAAAAATAAACTGAAGAGCCTATTATATATCCAAAGTCAAATTATTCATGCATCCCATGTAAGGAAGTAATTCTCACAGTCGTTTTCGCATGAAAAACGAACGCACACGCATGCACACACACACACACACACACAGATGTATTTTACACACACACACACACACACACACAAGAAAAGAGATGCCCTTCTTAACACCAACCACTCTGCAGAGTGGAATGAGTGCTTTTTATGCTGCACCAGCACAGGCGAGGTCAGTTCTGGCATGATTTTTACAGCTGGATGCCCTTCCAAATGCCAACCACCTTACAGTGTGGACTGGATGCTTTTTATGTGGCATCAGCACTGGCAAAGTCATCAAGTAACTTGCAAGACAATGAATTTTGAGAGGGGCAGGGGCATTTGAGGGGAACTCATGCTAGAGGATGAAAGATTAGTGTGACAAAGACAGAGAAGCAGAAACAAGTGTTTTGTTATAGAGGAGAGGGCATACTGGTACCAAGATCAAATATTGTAGTTGATAGAGTATAAGTGACTATATTGACCTCAATACATGATTGATAATTACTTTATTGATCTCAGTGGGATAAAAGACAATCTCTGAAAGGAAGTAAGCAGTCATTTCTTCTGCCTCCCAATGAATTATATATTGATGCCAGATAGAAGTATAAGGCTTTCCTGTTGATTATATTAATCAAAGTAGTTCACTGGTACTTAATTTTATCAACCTGGGAAGAATAATAGATAAAGTTGATCAAAGTGGAATTTTCCCAATCCACCACCCCTCAATAGGTTATAAAACTAATAATGCTTTTAAGTAGTCAATTACTTCTGATGCTGAAAGCATAAATGTCATTACTAGATCTTGTTTCACTTGTCAGTCTTACTGCAGGGTTTTGTGATGTCCAATATTAGCTTTATATTTACATTTATTAATATACCTACATCAATGATAAGCAGAATTTGAAACAAATTGTAGACTTGAGTCATTAAGCTATCATGTGTAACAATAATTATAATGATTAACTCTTTTTCATAATAATAACCTTGTTGTCTATCAAAGTTATTTTTGTGTCTTTATTGTGTTTTTATAAAAATTCATATCTTTAAAGGGCTTCAGCTACAAAATTTCAACAATTGCCCATTTTCTTATACACTGGATGCTTTGATTGAATATGGCAAATAATTTGATTACCTTACTAAAGTGTTGGTTTCTGAAACCATGGCAACAGTTGAAGACCAAGTAAAATGGACTAGAGGTAGTAAACCTGTAGTCTAGACAACAAGCTGCTTCTATTGAAAGATAACATACAGAGATAATGCCCTGGAATTATCCATTGTGCTTTTATAATGATGCCATAATTATGTTAGTAGCTGAATGTATATCATTGGATTAAGAAGATTTATACTGTACGTCAGAAGAGAAAGTTGATATTGAAATAGATTGTCCACATATATCAATATGAATGATGTCAGTTAGTTCAAAAGACTATTTTTAGCCATTGCCTTTCTCATGCTACGACCAGTCCTATGCACACACAGGTCTCCACACATTAGAGACCCATGGAACACTGCCATCGACAGCTACCAGCTTGCATGCTTACAAGAGCAGAGGAACACTTTGCTGATGATGTAGTTAATACCTTTACATACTGGCAGGCTTTAGGCTGGATTGAAGAAAAGCAAATCTTTTTAAAAATATTTATTGATTTACTCAAACTCTATCCAAGAATTATCCAAGAAAAAGCTTATGATACCCTCTGGAATTTTATTCTCCCATTATTACCAAATTCTGTTTCAGGTTTAGCTCAGCTAGATACTGTCTCACCTCTTCATGTGCAAATTTCTTCACCAGCCACTTCCCCAGAATCTGCCACATGTATAGATAGCTTTTTAATTAGTACTAACCAAGAGACAAAAGCTATTAAGAATGAGACCTTACAACCAACTGGTGTGAAAATATCTGATAATGTTTTTAAAAAAAAAGTCCAGTTCAGAAAAAAGAAAAAAAGCACAAAAATTTCAAAAATTCCTTCAGTTTTTGTCTCAT
The DNA here is from genome assembly GCF_001194135.2 of Octopus bimaculoides. Classification (NCBI taxonomy): domain Eukaryota; kingdom Metazoa; phylum Mollusca; class Cephalopoda; order Octopoda; family Octopodidae; genus Octopus; species Octopus bimaculoides. Next base: position 34,937,993 of record NC_068991.1, on the reverse strand, counting down.
CTATTGCTGCTGCATCTCACCTGGAGAGTAAGAGATTACCTCAAGAAAACACTCTGTATACAAGTAAAGTGTTTGTATGTCGGGATCCAAATAATGTCAAAGATACTATGAGTTCTGCTGTATTAGGATCTGTATCAGCTGTTACATTTCTCCATTGTATGGTTCCAACTTTACAATCATCAAATAACATAATCACAGAATGTAATGCTTTCATATTCATTTTTAATGAATCAACCATTTCTTCTAGCGAATGTCTTTCACAACTGAAACAAGCTCTTGACTACCATTTGCCAATTATTTTTGTACGTTACCCAGACTTTCAGCTTCCTTGTAACATGAAAGAAATTATAACCAAATGTTGTGAATCAACTGATAATCTAAATCAGTATCTTTCTGTAAGAAGGCGAAGCTTTGTAATTTCGAATTCTTTGAAGAACAATCCAAATTTAAGTGACATCGGTTGCTTGTCTGGCCGAGAAATGACATCTACTTCTCCTTTACTAAAGCATTCAAAGAACAATAAAAAATCTCTGTTTATTTCTACAAATAAAAAATCTGAAATCTTTCAAAAAACTGTTCAAAATGTTATAAATGCCTTACAGAATGGCTACAAACAATCACACTTGTACTCATATAAGTTACATGTCAGTTGTATTTCACAAATTATAGATTCTATAGCTCGTGTTCTTAAAACACCAATATCTTATGACACTGCATATTTCCAACAGACCAAAAAATATCCCTGCAAGAAAACATCACTTCATTCCAAGATTACTTCACCAATGAATAAGAAAATGGAGAAACCAAAGAACATTGCAAAAGAAAAACCAACTGATGACTGCAACCAAGCTCTTGTAGTCCCACAATTTCCAAATGTAAATCCAAAGGCAAGATGGTCTGTTATTCAGAAAAACAATGATAATGCAACAGCTTTGTCATCCTCTACCTCTATACGATTGGAAAAAAATATGCATCAGACACCTAACACATCAATTCACTATAATAGATGTAACAATCCGTATGGGCATCCATCTACTGATAGTTCCCAAGGAAAAGAAACTTCTTTTATTATATTTCCTAAAAGTAGTTCCCAACTCAATCAAAAGCCAATAGTAGTGAAGTGGCCCCCACCTTGGAATGGTCTTGATTTAGAAAATGTGAAAAATATACTAAGAGATGAAACAGAATCACAGATTTCTAGCAATTTCGTTGACCTGGACCTTACTAAAGAATTTAATCCATATTCTGAAGATGATTTTATTTGAGAAAACTGCTGAAAAAAAATGTGAACTGTAATAGATCTGCTAGTGTCCAGTATACAGAGCTTTTTACTGGTAGCACTTGTATCGGCAAGTTGTTTGCAAATAATAATAATATATACTTAACACACATGTATGTATATGTACAAAAACACACATGTAGCATATATCTAAATCATGTACATGCAAACATGTATGTAAATTTATATATTATGTTGTTACATATATCTATACATATATATAGAGGCACACATAGAGTATGTATATATACAAATGTATATATGTATGTATCTCCCTCTCTTTCTCTCTCTCTCACCCTATCTATCTATCTATCTATCTATCAGTCTGTCTGTCTATCTGTCTATCTGTCTGTCTATCTGTCTGTCTGTCTGTCTGTCTGTCTGTCTGTCTATCTATCTATCTATCTACATATCATCTATATGTATACATATATACATAAATACTTATACATAGACACTGTATACACACATACAGAGTTGCTTCATTACTTGATGCGACATTGACTCCACATTCAGAGAGTACAACAGCACCCTCATCATAAAAGTGTTAATCCTTAAAAATAAATTTCGTATGTATATATTTAACACACACACACACAGAGAACACATGCATGCACACGTACACATACATGCAAACATGTGCACACAGATACACACATACACACACGTACATGTATGCACACGCACATGCATACATGTGCACACAGATACACAGATATATATTTATATGTTATATGTATATATATATATGTGTATGTGTGTGTGTGTATATTATTTATATGTATATATGTACGTATATATGTACGTATATATGTATATATATATGTATGTATATATATCTATCTCTGTCTTTCTATCTCTGTCTGTCTGTCTCTCTCTCTCTCTCTCTATATATATATATATATATATATTTATATTTATATATACACACACACATGCATTTATATGCATAAATATGTATCTACTTATAGGTATAATGTATATGTGATTGTCTACATACGCAGCTATGCTTGTGTAGAGATACATACATATATATGTGTGCATGTGTGTATATGTGTGTGTGTGTATATATATATATATATATATATATATATATATATATATATATATATATATATATATATATATATATATATATATATATATGTATCTCTATTTGTTTTTCTCCCTCTCTCTCACTCTATCTATATATGTATATGTATATATACATATCATCTATATGCATACATATATACATAAATACGTATACCTAGATACTATATACACACGTACAGATTTGCTTCATTACTTGACAAGACATTGACTCCAGCATTCACAGAGAACAGCAGCACCCTCAGTAAAAGTAATATATTTAGCGTGTATATATTTAACACACACACACACGTGCACACACACACACACACACATACATGTATGCACAGATATACACACATGTGTATATATACATATATACATCTACATATATATATATATGTATACATATATATGTATATATATATATATATATACATATATATATATGTATATGCATATATATATGTATATGTATAGGCATATATATATATATATACACACACACATCTACATATATATATATGTATACATATGTATGTATATATATATCCTTTTATTCTTTTACTTTTATTTTTACATGCGTATATATATAAATATATATATATATATATATATATATATGTATATATATCTACATATATATATGCATATGTATGTATATATATATATATATATATATATATATATATATATATGAGAAATAATTGAGATTCAGTTGAATTAGGTACATAAGTTGAAGCATCAGATCAGTGCAGTATTATCTGTACAACTCAAAGTAAGGTGAATAACATCAAAATAAGCAACAGGATATCAAGAGCCGCTTGAAACAGTTGTACTGCATCTCCTCTTGATATCCTGTTGCTTATTTTCACACACACACACACACATATATATTTGTATACATCTACACATATATATATGTATACATATGTATATATATATATATATATATAT
>NC_068991.1:34925216-34928309 GCF_001194135.2 Octopus bimaculoides | reverse complement strand
ACAAACCAACCCCAGTATTAATTTTTCTTTTAAGCCTGGTACTTATTCTTTTGGGCTCTTTTGCTGAACTGCTAATGTACAAGACTGTAAACAAACCAACACTAGTTGTCATGTGGTGGTGGAACAGACACATACAGAAACACAAAGCACCTGTAGATACATTCCATGCAAACATATATATATATGTACATATAGTCCTCCAGGCAATAACACAGGAATTCAAGACAGGTTGCCCCTGGGAGTTCCTCTATGCTGATGACCTTGCTCTAATTGCTGAGTCACTATCAGAACTAGAGGAGAAGTTTCAGGTGTGGAAGCAAGGATTAGAATTGAAGGGCCTTAGAGTCAACCTAGCTAAAAACAAAGTCCTAATAAGTAGAAAGGTAGACAAACCACAAACCCCTTATGGCCCTACTCAATTTGTAGAAAAGGCGTATGTAGAAACTCTATAAGATGTACCCAGTGTAAGCTATGGACATATAAGAGGTGCAGCAATATCAAAGGAAGGCTAACTAGCAAGATAGTTTTTGTATGTGACAGATGCTCAGGAGCAATAAACACTGAAAATGTGCAGAGAACAACTTCTGCCACATTCCAGGGAGAAAAACTAGAAGTAGCTGATAGCTTCCATTACTGAGGTGACCAAGTCAGTAGTGGGGGAGGATGTGCTGAAAGTGTAGCTGCTAGAATAAGAATAGCCTGGGCAAAGTTCAGAGAGCTCTTATCTCTGCTGGTGATAAAGGGCCTCTCACTCAGAGTAAAAGGCAGATTGTATGACGCATGTATACAAACAGCCATGCTACATGGCAGTGAAACATGGGCTGTGACTGCTGAGGACATGCATATGCTCACAAGGAATGAAGCCAGTATGCTCCGATGGATGTGTAATGTCAGTGTGCATACTCAACAGAGTGTAAGTGCCTTGAGAGGAAAGTTGGACCTAAGAAGCATCAGTTGTGGTGTGCAAGAGAGACAATTGCGCTGGTATGGTCATTTGGCAAGAATGGATGAGGATAGCTGTGTGAAAAAGTACCACACCCTAGCGGTTGAGGGAACCTGTGGAAGAGGTAGACCCAGGAAGACCTGGGATGAGGTGGTGAAGCATGAACTTCGAACATTAGGCCTCATCGAGACAATGACTAGTGACCAAGACCTTTGTAAATATGCTGTGCGTGAGAAAACCCGGCAAGACAAGTGAGACCATAACCCGTGGCCTTCACCAAGGGTGTAGCCAGCCGACTTATGTGTACCTTTCCTTCTTTGGACACAAAACCCTGCTTACTAAGACCTGTTGAGGCAAGCGAAATTGAAATCGAAATTGAACCAAATTCGATGACTGGCACCCATGGGGACTGGTGAACCAGATGGCTACACCAAACTCCAATCTGTAAGTTTTGGACACATGAAAGGTGTAGCAATATCAGAAGAAGGTTATCAGGGAAACTAGCTTTTGTATGTGGAAGATGCACAGGTACAATAAATGATGAAAAGGTACAGAAAATAGACTCCATCAACTGCCAGTGGGTGGGGAGATAGAGGTAGTAGATAGGTTCTGTTAACTAGGTGAGCAAGTTAGTAGTGGAGGTGGATGCTCCAAGAGTGTAGCTGTGAGAATAAGATTAGGCTGGGCAAAGTTCAGTGAGCTCCTCCTATCTCTGCTGGCAACAAAAGGCCTCTCTCTCTCAGAGTGAAAGGCAGATTGGTTGATGCATGTGTGTGAACAGCTATGTTGCTGAGGACATGCATAGACGTGAAAGAAATGAAGCCAGTATGCTTTGCTGGATGTGCAATGTCAGTGTGCATGTTCGACAGAGTGTAAGCATCTTGAGAGAAAAGTTAGACATAAGAAGCATCAGATGTGGTGTGCAAGAGAGACAACTGCACTGGTATGGTCAAGTGATGTGTATGGACGAGGACAGTTGTGTAAAGAAGTGTTGATCTCTCACTGTGGAGGGAACTTGTGGTAGAGGTAGACTCAGGAAGACATGGGACAGAGGCAATGAGTAGTGACCAAGACCTTTGGCGATGTGCTGTGCTAGTGCACCTGTGCTGGTGGCACATAAAGAACACCTTTCGAGCATTGGGCCTCACAGAGGCAAAGTGGCCAAGTTCCTTTTGAGTGTTGTCCTCACAAAGGCAAAGTGGCTGAGTTCCTTTCGAGTGTTGGGCCTTGCGAAGGCAAAGTGGCAGTGTTCCTTTTGAGTGTTGGGCCTCACAGAGACAGAGTAGCTGAGTTCCTTTTGAGTGCTGGGCCTCATGGAGGCAATGACTGAGACCTTTGGCATTATGTGTGCTTGAGAAGAAGACCCATCAAGCTGAGGAAAATCGCAGTCGTGGAAGACACCAGTGTCATGTAAATTGGAACCCATGCCAGTGGCATGTAAAAGCACTCCAGTATCACACAAATGGCACCCGTGCCGGTGGCATGTAAAAGCACCCATTACACTCTTGGAGTGGTTGGCATTTGGAAAGACATCCAACCATAGAAAATCCTGCCGAATCATGCTAGCATGGACAGCGGATGTTAAATTATGATGATTAAGATGATGAAGGTTGAAAATAACACACAAGTTGATATGTATAAGGAAAATGAGACAAAGTAGAAAATGCTAAAATAATTTTATCATGAAATACAATTTGTAACAGTTAGTACTGGTTTCAGTCATTTTGACTTTATCAACTAAGAGTAAAACAAAAGTGGATATTAATTAAGAAGAAAAACAATTAAATTGAAGAAAAAATGAAATGAAATGGTTTGTAAATATTTCCATAGTCTTCAAATAGGTAGGACATTTTCTTTTTATTGTCTCCCTCTCTTTTCCTTCGTGAAGGCTCAGTGCTTATGGGTGTAGAGAAATATTTGGTTCTGAAATTTGATGGTTTAAGCAGCAGCAGCTGGGGAAGGAGGAAGCGAAGAAGGAGGAGGGGAAGAAGAAGAAGAAGAAGAAGAAGAAGAAGAAGAAGAAGACAGGAGTTGTATGACCCAGTAGTAGAGGCTGTCCGGAGAATCTACTTTAATGGAAGCAGAAGAAGATACTTATATACACATATGTGTATATATATATATATATATATATATATATATATATATAT
>NC_068991.1:34923003-34923590 GCF_001194135.2 Octopus bimaculoides | reverse complement strand
AAAAAAAAAAAAAAAAAACCCCACCAAATATTAATACAACATTCATAAATTAACAAAATAAAGTTAGAATATAAAAAATACTTTGAGTACGGTACTGTTTATAGTTCAATCTATTTTCTATGTACATTTAACGAAATATCATAAATGAGTTGTGCATTATATATTTAGCTGGAAGCCACTTTGTAAGATATAAATTATATCACAAAGCAGGAACTGCTTAAATATATTTTTGAATATCTTTCATCATTTTGTGGAGTTTATTTGGATCTATTTTAAAACGGGGGCACCAGTTTTCATTTATGTTTTATGTAGTGTTTTTGGTACCGAAAGACTTTCAAACTTCGTATACTTATCTATTTTGTGTTATAGAACAGAAAAAAATTTTTGTATTCGAATTTATTTCATGTAAAAAATTATCTTATTTCGATAATTTCTACTAATCACTGACGTCTATTCAGTTGAAAACAGTTAGCGCTGTAACGGTGTATATCGTATTAATCCCCTAACCCTAACCCTAACCCTAACTAGACTGTTAACCGTAACCGTAACCATAACCCTAACTCTAGAATCCGAACTCTAAAATTGTT
>NC_068991.1:34919577-34922838 GCF_001194135.2 Octopus bimaculoides | reverse complement strand
ATAAACAATATAAGCATATAAATTACGATTAAACCGGATGAAATATGTCACAGGGAATAAGATTTTTATGACCGCCCAGCAGTAACTCTATTCAGCTGAATAGACGTCAGTGATTGGTTGAAATTACAGAAATACGACAACTTTAACATGGAATAACTTGCGAATTCCTTTTTTTTGTTAAGAAGACTAAGAGTAAAAGATGTTTTATATGACACATTCTACCAGTGTCCCAAGTTTCAAAGTGTTTCGTTAGTGTTTCGTTAAGAAAATACTGGTGCCCCCGTTTTAAAATAGATCCGTTTATTTTTCTTGCTTGCTTGGATAAAATAATTCAAAAGAGATATTTTTACACGAATGACTTTGCGTAGTAGTTACATTAGATATCCTTCTTAATCAGTGGTAAAATGGCTCTAGTATTTTTTGGATACATGTAAGTAATGTGAGTCTATAAAAACAATAGTTGCCAAAATCCTGATGTTATACATATAATCTGGCCATTTATTTTGTTGGTATAAATAGAGGTGAGTATCATGTTATTAACATTGGAACCACATTCAGAAACAACAGTAACAGTGTAATATAAGTGTTTTCTCTTCATCCATCATCATTGCTATTAATAAAAAAAACAAAAGAAAAATGTAATAAAATGGCCATGAAGAAGCTCTCTTGACAGATACCAAAACCATCTGGCATACATTGATGTCATCTTACATGGTGTGTGAATATTAGAGCATTCATTTACATTATTTCTCCCCAATCATATTTGCTGGGCACAGCGTCTGTGTGAGCTAACCATGTAGTGTTTATAGTTTGTTTTATTTGAAGGGGTGTTCATGCATATTGTCTCTGTTTCTCTTTCCAATCTTTTTGACAAGATGCAGTTCCTCTGCTTCTCTTTCAAGCATTTAATTTTGGAGAGAATTATTTGATGAAGTGTAGCTCCATTGCCTTTCGGAATTTTGAATCATCTCTTGAACATTTGTAGAAGGGGAAGATTTTGAATTCTTCTTCACTGCATATTTCTAGATGCTTGCTCAGTGGAATCTTTCATAGTTCCTCTTATCGGATGTGTTGTCTGTGGATTCTTGCACGTTCGCAAAGGGAATTGTTTGTTTTACAAATATAACTTTCCTTGCAGGTGGGGCAAGTAATGCAGTATATGAGATTAAATTTATGTAGGAACCACTTTCTATGTATTTGAAACTGTTGTTGTTGCATGTTCCACATTCTTTTATGGAAAATTTTGATTCATTCTCTGATGTGAATTTTGCCCTTGTGAAGTGTTTTTTGAGATTTTTTGGTAGATATCTACTGTTTCATAAGAGGTTTCCATCAATAAGATCTTTCATTTTGGGGCTTCATAGAAGTATTGGTAGGTTTGATTTTATGATGTAAAAAATGTTGGTTACTTGAGGATTGTGTGTATTGATAAATGGAATTTTGTGTTCATTATTTTTTTCCTTTGTGATATTCAGTTTCATTGCCTTTTTAATTCCATCATTTATTAATTCTAAGGGGCATCTTGGTTTTGTTATGAAGCCTTCGAGCTCATTAAGTCAGATTTGACATATTTTGGGGTCAATTATTATAGTACAAATACATCTTGCCACACTGTATGAGATGTTCCTTTTGATGTGTGAAGAATGGCAAGAGTAGAAATTCAAATATTGGTACATGTCCGTTTTTTTTAAAGATATATCTGTTATAACTGTGGTGTTGTGTATTTTTATGTGAATATCCAGCAATAGTAATTCATTGCCACTGGTTGTTGATATATTTTATTATCGAATCTTAAGGTGTTTTCTTCTAGTAACAAGCTTGTGGCCTTGGTAATGAAGTCAGTTTTGAAATATTCATTTATCCGTCCTCTATGTTTTTCTACCCAGTGTTCTACCAGTGTTTGACAGCTTCCAGCCCCAAAGTGTGAGGTATGTTGGTATAAAGATTAGTGACAGCAAAGCTTGTAAGTATAGTACCTTCTGAGAAAGTGGGTAGAATGTGCTTGAGGAAATCCATGCCTAATGGTTTGAGGAATATATACAAAAGATGACTCAGTTGTTGTGTTGGGGATTGAGGTCCAGCAACTATTGGTCTCAATTTGAGGTCAGTAGGTCTTAGTATTTTTATGTATTGGTTCTTCTGTTTATTTATGGTTCTGTATTTCAGAGCTTTTGTGAATCTTGGGTAATCCATAGAAGTTGCTCTCTTCGATTACAAATTTGCATAAATAATCATTCTCTGTGTCTATGAAAGAATCTTGGTATTCATTAATTAGTGTTTTGATTGTATTCATTATTACCTTTTCCAGGTTTCTTGGTTCTTCCTTATAGTAGGTTTCATCTGTCAGAATTTCTAACGTTTTATCTTTATAGTAGACTTTGTCCATAATTACTATTGCTCCATCCCTTATCAGTTTCTTTTAGGATGATTGAATTGTCATTGTTCAGTGTTAGTAAGGCTTCCTTTTCTTCTTCATGAAGGTTCTGTTTGCATTTACAAGTACTTAGAGGAAATTTCGAAATTGTGTCTATATATGCATTTCATTTGTAGGGGGTGAAGTGGAATTTATTTCTGTCAATTGATTTGTCATTTATATTCTTATTGCCAAAAAATTCTGTAAGTCAGAGGTGATGGTTAAAATGCTCAATATCAGCTTGAGATTAGGGGTGGGTGTCAGGGTAAATTTGAAAACTTTCAATAGGAGATTCATCTCATTCTTGTTGAGGTTTCTATTTGACAAACTATGATCTTAGGGTCTATATGTTCTGTGTGCTCATTAAAATTAAATACAAAAAAAAGAAAGAAAAGAAAAAGTAAGTAGATATAAACAAATGAATAAAATAAATAAAAGTAAATTAATCAAACGTGTATAAATAGGGGATACTGATAATGCAGGCACATTCCTCCCCACTTACTAAACATAGTCACACACAGGAATATACACATGCGCAAATAAAGACACATACAACAGGAATACAAAATGACAGATCAGATCATTAGTAAGGAGAGACACAAAAAGAAAGAAGAAAGCAAAGGACCACTGACGAGGTCACAGAAGTGTGATGAAAGAACTCTGGCTGAAATACAATTATTATAAAATAAAGCTGAAGCAAGTGAATAAATATATTGTGTGTGTTTTTATTGGCTAAACTGGCAACATGACCATCCCCAAATACAACAATATCTGTTTCAACACATGAATTCACATCAAGAATCTTGCAAAATGAATATATAAATGTAATATGTATATATATATATATA
>NC_068991.1:34913525-34918687 GCF_001194135.2 Octopus bimaculoides | reverse complement strand
AGAGAGAGAGAGAGAGATACACACACACAGATATGAAGGAAGTAAATAGATACCTTTAATTTTCAAAATCTTTTATTTAATACGCAAAGTGAACAATTGAAATGTAATTGATAGGCAGGACTACATACTTTAATATTTAGTTGACATTCCCTTTGCAGTTTTTAATTTCAGAAACTCTTTTTGGCATTGTGATTGTCTATTGTGGAATTTAAGCCCACTTTTCATGCAACAGTTGAAACAATTCATCTTTATATTTAGGTTTCTCTTGAGTTTTTCATATAGCTCTATCTAGTATGTTCCAAAGATTTTCAATTGGGTTCATGTCAGGAGATTGGCTTGGCCAAGGAAGCTTTTTGATCCCATTTTCAGTCAGCCATTGTTGATTCCTTTTCACTTTGTGGCATGGAGCCCCATCTTCCATGAATAAAAACTCATTTTTCGTCATGTTATTGTGTGAATACATCGGTAATAGTCCTTGCTTAAGTATTTCGATGTATTTTTCAGAGTTTATAGTTCCAACACATTCGATCAGCTCAGGGTGACCATTGCTGGTGACAGATCTCCATACCATTACAGAGATATCACCATGTTTCACAGTTGGTTGGAGTTGTTTCAAATCAAATTCTTGATTGGGAAGCCTCCAGACCCAAACACATCCACTGTCTAAAAATAATGTAAATCTGGATTCATCTGAGAAAATCACTACTCTATCCGAAAATGAACTGGATTTTTCTGACATCTCCTTAGCCCATTTCTTTCTTTTCATGAAATTAATTGGTTGAAAGAGAGGGTTTTCTTCTAGCTGCTCATCTATAATACCCAAGCTTATGCAGATATGTAACACATTCTTGGACTAACTTCTAGCTGTTTTGCAATGTCAGAAGCCTTTGAACGGGGTTCATTTTCCACAATTCTCTTCAAACAGCAAAGCTTCCTTTCCGAGGGCCCAGGTCGGCTGGGATGAGAATCTGTTGATTCTTTTCCTTGGCTTCTGAATTGCACTATAATTTTATTAACAATAGCAAGAGGAATTTGAAGATTTTCGGCAATATTTTGTTGGCTAAGACCAGCCTCAGATTGCCCAACAATACGACCTCTTTGAAAATCTGACAGTTCTGCTGAATTTCTGGTTCGTGGCATGGTTACTCTTCACAAATGTTAAATATAATGGCACCTGGAATGGAAAAGAATAATTACATTGTAAATTCTATACCGCTGAAAACATTAAGATGCTTAGATCAGAAATTTTGAAAAATAAAGGTGTCTATTTACTTCCTGCATGTCTGTGTGTATATATATATATATATATATATATATATATATATATAAAGAGAGGGAGAGAGAGAGAGAGAGAGAGTGATACTAGCATACCTGTGTCATCATAAATACCAACAATTTTATTAATGATAGAAAATGGTGAATCAATACAAAGGAAGAAACCATTGTTAAATGTCAGCAATCTAGTAAATATGTGTATACACACAGAATTGAAGCACTTGAAGAATCAGATACAGTTGTAACATCTCATTGGAAATATTGTCCATGTAATGTATGGATGTGTGTGTGTGTGTGTATCCTATTATAAATTTGAGTGATGTTTCTCTGTCTATTACATTTTTATGTTCATTAACTCCTCTTAGGCCATTGGTGCAAGGACAGCGAAACTCAAACCAACAATTCCCCTAGTCCCAGGGATTGTCCTAAGGGGGTTCTATTCTTTTCAGGCCTGCCTAATTGAGGCCCAACAGGCTCCCCCTATTTTTATTGCATTTTAAACTAAATACGTGGCATTGGTGACTAAATCAGAGCTATGACTATAAATTTCATACCATGAATTCTCAGGGAGTATCGTAAGGTGCCACGCAGTGGGACTGAACCCAGAACCATGTGGTTAGTAAGCAAGCTACTTACCACACAGCCACTCCTACGCCTAATTTCATCTATCTAATTGGCTGTAGAAATGCTTGTGCAAAACAACTTTTTGCGCTGCCCTGATTATACATAGCAGGGTAATCCCTATTAGGAGGAGCTAGGATGGCAATTTCTGATGAAGCAATTGCTGGCAATCTGTTGCTACACAGTTTTGCCAGAATTCTATCAGATTGGGCAGAAGATGTTGATGCACCATTTTGCATTAAGTTCAAAGTAGCTTCTGGAATGTGGTGAATTGCTGCAATCTGTTGCTGTCATTTTAAACCGGTTGCTTTCTTTCCCCAGCAAACTCTCTTCTTTGGAGGCATAATCTATGTATATATTAAACAGAACAACAAAAGTTATAATAGATGGCAGGGTCGGTACTTTTCACATTTCTGTAATTTTTTAGATTAACACCCGCACGATTACCCAACCCTAACCCTAAAACCCTAACCCTAATCCTAACCCTAACACTAACCCTAAAACTAACCCTAAACCCTAACCCTAACCCTAAAACCCTAACCCTAACCCTAAAACCATAACCGTAACACTGACCTTAATCCTAACCCTAAACCCTAACCCTAACCGTAACCCTAAAACCCTAACCCTGACCATAAAACCCTAATCCTAACACCCTAGTGAAAATTGTGGTATATTTACCAAACATTGATGAACATGAGTTATATTGTAGTCAATGATTGTCTGTACAGGTAGAAGGGAAGAAATATAAAAGTTGCTAGAAACAACAGTTAAATCACACAAAGTAAACGGAATTTAAAAATCTAATTACTGCCCTGAAAAGTTCATATCGAGAAAATTCCATTGATGTAAGAAGTTTTACGAAAAAGTGGAAAATGTGGATTTCTATAAACTTTTAAAAAGGCTTCACACAGACACACAACTTCAGCTTTATATATTAAGATATATACGCACTTATACATACTCGCTTGCACATGCACATCCCAGTATATGGGTATATATTATATACGTGCAACTAGATACACGTGCATATGCACACATATTAACGAATACATACATACATACACGCATGTATAGGAACTCATATATACAGGCACACATGCGCATGTATACATAAATATAAGCACATAGCATAGGTAAATAAGTGCATATATTCGTATGTAAAGCAAGATACAGACGTCAGTGCAAAGTTTGACACACGCACATGTGTTAATACACTTGTGTATACAAATAAGTAAATATATACATGCACATACCTACGTATACACATACACACACAGATATATATATATATATATATAAGCATATGCCCGTGTACTCGTCTACACAAATTCACATTAATATATACATACACCTAAAAAAAACGCATATGCACGCCGATTGGGATGTAGACATATGTATATCTTATACACATATATACATATACACACACATGTACTCATATATGTGCATACACACACATATACACATACATATACACATACATACATATGTATATATACATACATACATATATATATATATATATATATATATATATATGCATACACATACAGAAATACGCAGCTAAACACACAATTATGCACTATAATCCAGACCATACATAACTTGATATACACATGGCACCCACAACTTTTAATACACTTGAACTTGAGGAACCATATTTGAATACCCTGTATTTGACATATGATCTTGCCATCTAGATCCATACATCATCATCATCATCATTTAAGCGGACGTTAAACGATGATGATGATGATGATGTATGGATCTAGATGGCAAGATCCATACTGGTGGATCCATCCGGCCTTTGCTAAGGCTGAGTTATAATAAGGCGTGTGTATGTTGAATATATTTTCATTTGCAGATAACCTGGATATTCTAGCTGAGATGTTGTTAACAAGTCACCTAATTATGGATGGTGGATGATTAGATCCAACATTGATGTATTTTAAGTTCTCATTCAATTTATGGAACGGTTCGTGTAGACCAGTATCCAAGTCAAAAGTAGCATCTAAAAAGTTGACTCTATGGTATTCATTGATTATAGTGATGGAGAGTCCATTATTTAAAAAAAACTTGGAGATTTTTTTGTACTTTTCACACTGTACTTTGCTACATTTATGGAGAAGAATAATGTGTCATCTCTGTATAGGCCTCCATTCAATCCTGGAATATATAATTGTATCTGGGATAGGATGTAATTCCTACAAGGTCAGTTACTTCTGCAGAATCAAATGATTCTTTAGCTATGTCAAATGCATTTGCAGTGTCAGATCTATTCCATAAATTGCTATCAAAATCTACCAAGGTTCATCGTGCGGCTAATATTATGTCAATTTCTTTTCTGGAAAGATCCGAAATATTTCTAGCAAAGATTAAAGCCTTGTTTAAGAGGATAGGGTTGATATTGGCATAATATCCCTCTATGTCTAGTTGAATGAATTTGCTGTGTTTGCTTGTTATTAAGTGGTTAAACCACCCAATTACTTGTTGGTTTTGGACCATAGTGCTAGGGTATTTCTAGATTGACCTTAGGGTATAATCCTATCTATTATTGTCTTACTTATCCTCCCAATATCAGATTTTGAGTAGCAGATTAATCTAAGAGAGAGGACGATATGGAAGTTTGACTTGTGATCTTTTAGTTGTATTTGATGTTTACGTGGTGCATAAGGTTCAGTTCTATCGAGTTTATTTAAGTTATTTACTATTTCTAAATCCTTTCTATTTATTGTGCTGAGTGTATCTGCTTGTGTGTGTTTGTATTTACCACATAGTTCATGATGTATCAGATTGTTATAGGAGATTAAAGTCAACAATATAAACATTACTGGTTTTGTCAGCTTGTATGATTATTCCCTGGGCTTTTTTAAATTCATCAAGTATTTTACAACAGCGATGGCTCATTATGTCATTTTCTCTAAACTAGAATTTTTATGTTCATATTTGAATTTTTCGCGTTTCAACTTTCCTGTTTTTTACTCATTCCCAAAGTTGACGGACATTTAGCGATACGTAAAACCAAATCTCTAGTAAGACTTTACATTTTTAAAAATTTATTTATGTACCTGAAGAGACCCAGAATGAGTCAAAACATGTGTCGTACTAAATAAAATCATTTTTTTCATCTATTTTATTAATACTGTTACCTCAACCGCCACTATGAAGTTCCTGCAATCTACAGATAATAACAGGTAATCGGAACTGTGCTGGTGTTTTACTCATCATCCACTTATACATTTTGTATAATTTCTCCATTATATATA
>NC_068991.1:34912894-34913405 GCF_001194135.2 Octopus bimaculoides | reverse complement strand
TATATATATATATATGATGAGCTTCTTTCAGTTTTCATCTAGCAAATCCACTCACATCCCAAAACTTTGGTCAGCCCAAGACTATAGTAGAAGACGCTTGCCCAAGGTGCCATGTAGTGAGATTGAACCTGGAACCATGAGGTTGGGAAGCAAGCTTCTTACCACACAGCTACACTGCACCTATATATATATATATTCTTTTATTCTTTTACTTGTTTCAGTCATTTGACTGTGGCCATGCTGGAGCACTGCCTTTAGTTGAACATATTGACCTCAGGACTTATTCTTTGTAATCCAAGTATTTATTCTATCATTCTCTTTTTGTCAAACCACTAAGTGACAGGGATGTAAAGACACTAACATCAGTTATTAAGCAATGATGGAGGGACAAACACAGATACAAATAACAAATACATATATATACATACATACATACATACATATATATATACATACATACACACACACACGCATACATACACATATATATATATATATATATATATATATA
>NC_068991.1:34904802-34905840 GCF_001194135.2 Octopus bimaculoides | reverse complement strand
TATATATATATATATATATATATATATATATATATTTATATATACACATACACACACTCACACACACACACATATATATATACATACACATAAATATACAGTCTCATTGATATCTAACCAGCACACACACACATATTTGTTTGTTGTCCAATTCATGCCAGCATGGAAGACGGATGTTAAATGGAGATGATAATGATGTAACAATAAAAGAATTTTAAAATTACATGTGCTATATATCAGGTGATCTATTGTGGTGACAATATTTTCTTTTTTAAGTTTCTGGAAATCCCAGATGTACTGAAATAGTATATTTCCTTGTTTATATTTTTTTCTGAATGAACATGTCAGTAGAACAGGTTTCCAAAATTTCCTTGCACTAAAACAAGTTTAATTTTTTTCTATGACTATATATATAAAATATCTATGACTGTTATAAAAACATGAGACATAGACAAACTGAACTTCCTTTTATTTATTTATTTTATACTTATTTTTATTTATTTATTTATTTTGCTTCAAGTATCTTTTATCTTCTATCTTTTACTTGTATCAGTCATTTGAATGTGACCATGCTGGGGCACCACCTTGAATGGTTTTAGTTAAATAAATCAACTCTAATCTAATTTTTAAAAGTCTAATACTTATTCTATTGGTCTCTTTTGCTAAACCACTAAGTTATGGGGGACATATACACAGCGGTGGTGGGGGACAAACAAAGACACAAGACACACATATATATATGTGGAGTGGCTGTGAGGTAAGTAGCTTGGTTACGAACAACATGGTTCCGGGTTCAGTTCCACTGCATGGCACCTTGGGCAAGTGCCTTCTACTATAGCCTCAGGCCAACCAAAGCCTTGTGAGTGGATTTGGTAGACGGAAACTGAAAGAAGCCCGTCATATATATGTATGTATATATATATATATGTATGTGTGTGTATATGTTTGTGTGTCTATGTTTGTCCCCTCAACATTGCTTGACAACCGATGCTGGTGTGTTTACATCCCCGTAACTTAGCGGTCTAGCAAAAGAGACCA
>NC_068991.1:34898280-34902062 GCF_001194135.2 Octopus bimaculoides | reverse complement strand
TATATATATATATATATATATATGAATTTAGTGAATGGAGTAAAACGCATATGTTAACTGCATATTTTTATTTCCAACATATGTTTCGAAGATTACAAATTATACCTTCCATAGGAATTGGTGATGTTAAAAATGTAATCTTCTCTTCAGGGAAATGCATGGGAACCAGCTTAAACGTTAAAAGTAGCTGATAGCTTCTGTTATCTCAGTGGCATAATTAGCAGAGGGAGTGGTTATTCATGAAGTATAGTATCCAAGGTAAGAATAGGCTGGAAAAAGTTCAGGGAGCTATTACTTCTGGTGGTAACAAAGGTTTTCTTTTTCCTTTCTCAAAGTCAAGGGCAGATTGCATGACAGTTGTGTGAGAACTGCAATGCAGAAGAGTTGTGAAAACAAGCATATACCCTATATGTGAAATGTTAGTGTACATGAATACCAAAATGCAAATGAGCTCAGAGAAAGACTGAGTATAAAAGGAATCAGATATAGTGTGCAAGACAGTAGGCTGCATTTGTTTAGGTATATGATGCATATGGAGGATGATTGCATTGGACTGTCCCCATATGTCTATAATTCCTTCTCTCAAGGGCATCTCTTTACACCCTCTTCGCTCTTTTCTATTATCAGCCATCACATTTTTCCTTCCTCCCAGGGTCACTTCTAATGCTATCTGTCACCTAATCTTTATCGTATTCCATCATCTACCCTTACCTTTGTTCATCTGTGCTTTTCTAAATAACCTTGCTGCTTACATTATACTGTTCCTTTCTTCCACCCAACCATTTAGGTTCATACCTCCTGTACTGGTGCCAGTCAACAACTTGTGCTCCCTCAAATAGATAGGTGAGTAAAATACTCTCTCTCTCTCTCTCTCTCTCTCTCTCTCTCTCTCTCTCTCTCTGTCTCTATCTATCTATCTCTCTCAAGCAACATTAAAAATACTAACTTAAAATATATGATAGGAACTAACATAATCCATTCATGTCATATCTAAAGCTGGATATTCTGGTAATACATCCTCAAACAGACCCACAAAAATAATTATGATATACATCTTCTAAAAATAACTATCATGCACAAGAAAATAGAAATATTAAAGTAAGAAAGTGGAATGTGATAGGGTTTCACACACTCTTTCTAGAACTTTCCTCCAAACTACAAATATCACTCACTGTATTTTTAATAAACACACAGTTAAATTATCTTACTCTACATCACCTAATTTTGCTGATATAGAATTTAGTAAATATAACAAGGAAGACACACATACAAAAAAAAAAATCCACACAAAATAACACAAACTCTCCAACTAGTTGACCCTGAAATAGGTAAGATTCACAATACTAGAAACAAATATACATGCATCTACAACTTTGGTACTAACATCCTGTTGGTCATGCTTGTGGGGGAAGAAGAGCAAAACAACAGAATGGGAGTAAGTGACAGTTAGAAGCAGTAAAGCATGCAAACAGCTGTCAAAGATTTTGCTCTGAAAGATGCTGGCATTTTACTCAAAATGGTGAATTTTTATTGTAAATAGTATTTACTTTATCAGTTTCACACACACACATATGTATATATATACATATCCATTGGTGTATATAAATATGTAACACCAATGTATGAGATACTTATATATATATATATATAAATTCAAAAAATGGAACAAGAGTGCAACAAATGACAATAAAATATCTGGACAGATAGATGATATGAAGACAGACAAAAAAAAACAACAAAAGGATGGAATGGACAAAACAAGGATGGGCCATTCGTGGCCTTCTCTCCTCAGTCAAGTTTCCAGATTATCCTTGCAATTTCGGCCAGTTACACTTGAGACTGTTCAAATCTGGCTGGCCCAAAAAATCTAAGCTAAAAGCATTAAATATTTTTGGAGAAACCAAGCGAATGTGTATGACAACAAAGACAAAAAACAAAAAAAAACAAAAAAAATACAGAGAATATATTTCTCAATTACAAATACAAACAGCACGAAAATAACAAGAGGTATCTTTTGACTAATAGAGATGAATCAAGTTAAGCTGGTGTGTGTGGAGTGAAAGCTTTGAGGCAGGAACATAGATGAACCTCAGAGATGAAAGTCAGGAGACAAGAATAAGAGGTGCTTCATGTCTGGCAGTTGAGCCAAGAAAGGCAGATCATGCTTGGCTGAACACCGGTCATGTGGAAGGAAAGGAGAGAGGTAGGGAGCAAAAGGATTGAAAAATTAGGGGGAGGATGAGAAAGAGAATAAAACTCAAAGGGACATTGAGAAGGTACAAGGGAGATAAATGTTGAAAAATAGGTAGATTAAAGAAAGAGAAGGCCAAAAATGTGCGAGATGGTGAGCGAGAAAAGGGAAGGAGTAAAGAAAGAAGTAAAATAGTCATACAGAATTTAGATAAATTCTTACTTACAAGGTGAGCAAAAGTGTATGTATGCCACTATATATATATATATATATATATATATATAAGTCCAAAAGACGAAACAAGGACACAACAACGACAATGAAATATCCAGACAGACGATATGAAGATGGACAGGACAAAACAAGGATGGGCTATTTGTGGCCTTCTCTCCTCAGTCAAGTTTCCAGATTATCCTTATAGCTTCAGCTGGTTACACTTGAAACTGTTCAAATCTGGCTGACCCCAAAAATCTAAGCTAAGGGCATTAAATATTTTGGAAGAAAGCAAGCATCAGTCAAGTTGCCAAATTACCCTTACAGCTTTGGTCAGTTACACTTGAGACTGTTCAAATCTGGTTGACTCCAATGCTCTTAGCTTAGATTTTTTGGGCCTGCCAGATTTGAACAGTCTTAAGTGTAACTGACCAAAGCTGTAAGGGTAATTTAGCAACTTGATTGATGAGAGAAGGCTGCGAATGACCCATCCTTGTTTTTTCCTCTCTGTCTTTTTATTGTTTTCCTGTCCATCTTTGTATCACTTATCTGTCTGGATGTTTTATTGTTGTCTGTTGCATTTTTGTTCCATTTTTAAAAATTTATATATACATATAGTGGTGTACATACATTTTTGCTCACCTTATAAGTATGTACCTAAATTCTGTATGACTCTTTTACTCTTTCTTTAGTCCTCCTCATACCTTCTTTCTTTTCCCTTTTCTTTTTCTCGCTCCCCCTCTTTCACATTTCTTGGTCTTCTCTTTCTTTAATCCCTACTTTCCCTCCCCACGTATCTCCCGTATCTCCCTCTGCCCTCTACACCTCTCATCTCCTTCCACGTGACCGGTATTCAGCCAGGCATGATCTTTCTTTCCAGGCTCAACTGCCAGCCACTAAGCATCTCTTATATTCCTGTCTCATGACTTTCACCTATTATGTTCATTTTCTATGTTCCTGCATCAAGGCTTTTACTCTACACATGCCAGCTCAACTTGATTCATCTTTATTAGTCGAAAGACACCTGTTGTTATTTTCTTGTGGTTTGTATTTGTAACTGTGTAACATTTTCTCCATTTTTTTTTGTCTTTGTTGTCATACACATTTGCTTGGTTTCTCCCAAAGAATTTAATGCTCTTAGCTTAGATTTTTGGGGCCATCCAGATTTGAACAGTCTCAAGTGTAACCAGCCGAAACTGTAAGGATAATTTGACAAGTTGACTGACGAGAGAAGGTTGCGATTGACCCATCCTTGTTTTATCCTATCCATCTTTTTTATTGTTTTTTCTATCCATCTTTGTATTGTCTATCTGTCCAGATGTTTTATTGTCATTTGTTGCATTCTTGTTCCATTTTTTGGATTTATATATATATATAT
>NC_068991.1:34891321-34897837 GCF_001194135.2 Octopus bimaculoides | reverse complement strand
ATATATATATATATATATAGTTCAAATTTACAGAAAACAAATAATAAAGACTAGTGTAGGAACAACAAGCAGGTGTATTAGTTTAATGCTCAGG
Source organism: Octopus bimaculoides (assembly GCF_001194135.2). Taxonomy (NCBI): domain Eukaryota; kingdom Metazoa; phylum Mollusca; class Cephalopoda; order Octopoda; family Octopodidae; genus Octopus; species Octopus bimaculoides. The sequence goes on along the minus strand of NC_068991.1, from coordinate 34,897,743 downwards.
AAAAATAGAAAAGACTTTTACGTTTTGAGCCTATGCTCTTCGACAGAAAGGATTAAGAGGGAAAAAATACAGAGAGACAATGAAAAGAAATGCAGAGAGAAAAATATGTGCAAGGTTCAATGTTCCAACATGATGAGATGTACATATACTTCGTGGTGGCATAAATGTATATATGTATGTATAAATATATATATAAATTTATACATATATACATACTCTTCAATCATTGGGCAATATGCTGTGCTTGAAAAAACCTGTCGAGTCAAGTGAAATCATTGTTGTGGCTGATGCCAGTGCCACCTGACTGGCACCCATGCTGTTGGCACGTAAAAAGCACCATTCAAGCGTGGTCAATGCCAGTGCTGTTCAATTTTCCCCCATGCCGATGGCACGTGAAAAACATCCACTACACTCTCAGAGTGGTTGGTGTTAGGAAGGGCATCCAGCAGTAGAAAACTTGCCAGATCAGACTGGAGCCTGGTGCAGCCTCCTGGCTTGCCAGTTCTCAGTTAAACCATCTCACCAATGACCAGCATAGAAAGCGAACATTAAACGATGATGATAATGATGATGAAGATGATGATATATATATAACCTAACTAGCTATATATATGTATGTATATATGTATATATATATATATATATATATATATATATATATATATATATATATATATATATATATATATACATATATATATGTGTATATATGTTTATATATATACATACGTATATATGTGCATATATGTATGTATATATATAAGACATAATCATTGTTGGTCTTTACAGGCCTCCCAAGCACCTCTAAAGTGCTTTGAAGAGTGCCTCAACAAAATCAAGTCCTTCCTTCAAAAATACAACTCCGGAACATACTAGTGATGGGTGATTTTAACCTCCCTCATATAAACTGGCCCACAAATACTCTGATGATAGGCAGATGCTCTACATTAGATAAAGCAGCAGCAGAATTACTCTTTAATCTAATGGGTAGATTCTTCCTGACTCAGCTAGTGCTCGAACCAATAAGACAGAATAAAACAATCTCTAGCTCCGTTCACAGTATTTCAGCTGAAAAAACTCTCCTCTCAGACCACGGCATGATACTTGTATCCACACATTTTCAGCAATCTTTCAGGAGCTTAGAACCCTCCAGATAATCTTTGCTGTCCCGAAGAGGCAAACTTTCTGCAGGAGCTCTACTGGGCATTCTATTTCAATTTTCTTCAGCCATTTGTCTATATCTTGGCTTACTGTCCCCAATGCACCAATTATTATAGGCCCAACTTTTACTGTTCGCATGTTCCAAATTCTTCCTATTTCAAATTTATAGGGATTGTATTTTCTTTGTTTTTCTTCCTCTATCTTTATGATCCTGGAATCAAATGGGCATGATACGTCGATAAGTAAGCAACTTTGCTTTTTCTTATCTATGGTTGTAATATCTGGTCTGTTGTTTTCTAATTTCTTGTCTGTTTGAAGGGGAAAGTCCCACAAAATCTTGCATTTCTCAGACTCTAGTACTCTTTCGACTCAATGATTGTACCATATGTTTCAAGCTTCAAATCCTCATTTCTGGCAGTTTCCAGTGTAAAACTTTTACAACCTAGTCATGTCTCAATTTCTTATATTCTTCCTGTGCTCACTCGGGGCATTCTACCACAATATATGCCACTGTCTCATTCCAAGTTCCACAGGCTCTACATTTTCCTGACACATTCTCTCCATATATATATTTTTCTCAAGTTGTTTGTTTTTATTGCAACAATTAGGCTCTGCTTCCTTTTTTGATTGCCCTTTTTAAACCAAGCCCAGGATTTTGTTTCACCTATGTCTTCAGTGGCTCTCCAAAATTGGCCATGCAGAGGTTTCTCTTCGATCTCTCTGATGTTCTCTTTTTGTATTTCATTCTTGTCCTTTTCTCCTATTACACACTTCATCAACTGTTCTTTCTTAACTGCCTTTAGTAGTTTTTCTGTGCTGCTCTGCAAATACTCTACTAGACTTTTTTTTCCATCTGTACACATTCTTCTACTGCTATTAAACCTCTTCCACCCTGGTCTCTTTCAAGTACAGCCAGTTGATATCAGCTTTCGGATGGTAGGCTCCCTACATCATCAACAACTTTCTAGTTTTTCTGTCAAGTTTCTTTATTTCATTTCTGGTCCAGTCTATTATTTCAACTCCATATCTGATTAAAAGTACTGCTCTTGAATTTATTGCTTCAATGAGATTTTGGGAATTCAGCTTTGACTGCAGTAATTTTCTGACTCTCCTTATGTATTCTCTACTGGTAATTTGTTTCTTTTCTTTATTTTTTTTTAATCTCATCTTCTTCCAGTAGTCCCAAGTACTTATACTACTGTCCTTTCTTGACCACTCTTATTGTTTGCCTATTTGACATTTCAATTCCATGACTGCTTTCAAATTGTCCTTTATTTCATTTTCAATATAGCACCCTTTTCTATCCCAAATTCCATTCCTAGGTCATTTGAGAAAATGCAGATAGTATGTATAAGACTTTCAAACTATTTCTTATTTTTCACATAAACCTTTATATCATCCATGATTTATCTGACTATTTCCTTTTCCCAAATCATAAGCAATTTTAACTTTTTGTAGTATCATAGTGAGCGGTGTCATGACAAATATGAATAGTAATGGAGATAAGCTATCACCTTAGAATATTCCATGTCTGATGTTCAGTTTTCTGAGTTCAGTATTCCTAAGCTTCATACTTTCCTTAAGCATTTTCTCCATGTTTTTTGCTTTTCCAAACATGTTCATTGTTTTACTTATCCAACTGTATGGTACTATGTCATATACTTTTTTGTAATCTAGCCATGCTACATTCAGTCTAGGGCTCTCAAAAAAACTGATAATTCTCAAAACCGAATTTAAGTATAAGTAATTCTCAAAACCGGTTAAAAACCGGTTTTCGCGGATTTAGAGCGGTGTCCCTGTAACGCAGAAGTTTGTCATATATTGTATTTTATTTATATACATACACAGAGAAAGAGAGAAAGTAACAGGTTGACTGATATCCACAAATATGTTGATGGTGCCTGTATCTGTATCTATGTACAAACAATAACAAAAAATAATGGTATTATATTTATTTAATCAGGAATGCAACGTTTTTCCAAGTTGTTGTATTTTTGAGAATCAATCAAGTTTCTTGACTTGCTTGATGATTCACTTTCCTTCGAAAATACTCTTTTAAAAAACACGATGCATTCAGTGTTTTACCTGACAAACCTGTCCTAATTTTTGTGTTGAAAAGTCCAGCAATTGAAAAAGCTCTTTCCAACTGGACACTAGTTGCTTTAGTTGTAAGCAATGCTCTATAAAGTTTCTCGAGCTTTTCACTTCTGTTCGAAGTTGCTTCAAAATATTCGAATTCTTTAGAGATTTCAAATCCATCTGTTACTATCTTGGGCTCTTCCTTCATTTTCTTCATTGTGTTTGTGTATTCATGCATGAGTTCATTACCTTCGTAAGTAGATGGGACAACAGTAACACTTGTTTTTAGGTTCCCTCCTATTTCATTTTCTTTGTATAATTCTGTTGTGTTCTCAGCGTCATGTTCAGGAAATAATCTCCTATATGTTTGTTCAGCAGACTTCCTTAAATGTTGTTTCGTTGAAAAAAGAAAAGGAAAGAAAAGGTCCAGAAATTGATTCACTTTTAAACTTCCTTGGGTTATGTAAATACCTCAAGAGAGTCAAGGTTTCGACATTTCTTCTTTTATTATATCTATGCATAAGTCTTTCACGAAGATTTAGAGCCAAAGGGTTGCTGACGATATTAAGTTTATTTGGATCTTTCTGATTTGGCAGACACCATTTGTTTTCTAACGAAACACTTTCAAATTTGGGACACCGGTAGAATGTGTCATATAAAATATCTTTTACTCTTAGTGTTGTTGAGAAAAGTTTATATTTTTAAAGTTATTTCGTGTTAAAGTTGTCGTATTTCGGTAATTTCAACCAATCACTGACGTCTATTGAGGTGAAAACAATTACTGCTGTGGTTTGTGAACAACATGTTGTGGCGGTGTAATGGGATCTTTTCCCTTGAATAAAATTAGTGCCATTGTTTGTCAACAACAACTATCTGCGGTACTGTTATTTATGACATCGTTCATGCGATTGTACTGGTTTTAGCTTTAGGATTTTAGGGTTAGGGTTCGGGTTTTAGAGTTTGGTGAAAATCTGTTCAATACACCGCCACAAATTTTTCACCAAATTTGGCAAAAATACTCATCACCCTAACCCTAACCCTAACTCTAAAACCTGAACCCTAACCTTAAAACCTTAAAGCTAAAACCAGTACAAACGCACAAATGATGTCATAAATAACAGTACCGCCGATAGTTGTTGTTGACAAACAACGGCACTAATTTTATTCAAGGGAAAAGATCCCATTACACCGCCACAATGTGTTGTTCACAAACCACAGCAGTAATTGTTTTCACCTCAATAGGTGTCAGTGATTGGTTGAAATTACCGAAATACGACAATTTTTAACATGAAATAACTTTGAATATAAAAATTTTTCTCTGTTCTATAAGACAAAATATACAAGTATATGATGTTTTAAAGTGTTTCGGTAGAAAACACACTAAATAAAAAATGGTGTCCGTCAAATCAGAAAGATCCGTTTATTCAATAAAAATTCTATAGAATATTCCGCTTTCAGTAAATCCGTATCATCAGCGCAAATAGCCCTCAAAATAATTTCTACTGGATGCAGAATTTCATATGGTAAATTGAGAGATATCCATTCTTCGTCAGCTACGGTATCTGTGGAAAGTACTGCTCATAGAGCATTTGGAATGCAGCTTTTCAATTTCAAAAATCTTTCAATCATATGGAATGTGCTATTCCACCTAGTTCTGCAATCCAGTATAAGTTTATATTCTCTGTTATCAAAGTTCGGTCGTACAAAATCTTGCAAAATTTCATTTTTTTCAGGAGATTTACGGAAAAGTTTTGAAATTTTTCTTACCTTATTTAAAACTTTGTTAAATTCAGGTTTTAGCTGGGGAAAATAAGCATTTGCGTGAGCCAAATCTGTTTGAAAAAGTATGTCCTGTTGGCTTATGTCAGCTTCATCATCACTATCGTCTGTTATAGCGATCTCTTCACTTTTTTTATCAGTCTCATCGGTTGAGGCAATATTTTCAATATTATTTTAATAGAGAATGTCGATCACAGACAGATGTATGCAATGTATGAGACATTGTTGGTGATCAGGTCTTATTTCTTTTCCGAATTTCACCATCATAGAAGCACCATCCGTCGTACAGCCAACAATGTGTATATCCAAATCCAATCCAAATTCACGAAGACATTCTCTCACAAACTGCTCTGTTCTCCTGCTATTAAGGGAGCCATGGACCTCAATAAGACCCAATGACCAATGATTGTCTTTCCTATAAACATTTATGTTTATATATCGTTTATTTTGAATTGATCTGTATTCATCCAATGTCAATGAGTAGTGAATCCCCAGCGTTACTTTTTTGAAATAACGAATAAGTTCTTCTTTCTTGGTTATGTTGTAATTCATAACCATATTCCTGACTCCGTTTGCAGATGTTGGTTGTGATTTATCATATTTGCCTCTCTGACTATGAAGATTTCTCTGTATAAAATCGCTTTTGGTGATTGAATTGAAAGAGAATCCATCCATAGCAGCTAACTTTGAAACTTCTTCCATTGATTTCTTTGTTAAAAAGTGTTCCATTGTTCTTGTCATTTTCACAGGAGGCTGGTTTGCATCTTGATTTATGTCGATTTGATGAATTTTCTTCAAGTGCAAGATCAGAGACGTAGTAGATCCTCCAGAAGACTTCATGATCTTATCACACTTATTGCATTGAGCTTCATCTTTGTTTTTCCTATCGAAAAAATTCCAAACAGTTGATTTTCTTTTTATCATGCTAGGGCTAATGAAAATAATTAAGAAAAAATTAACATCCTTGAAATGAATCTGTAACTGGTTATTACATATGTTCAACGGGAAAGATCACCTGACTGAAGATTAACAGCATCCCCTTGACTTGCTATGAATAAACTCTGTTACCTCCAAATTCAAAGAGTCAGCCAAGGGTTAGCGAAGGAAATGACAAGGTGCTGATCTAAGGTTCAAGGGAAGAGAAGGTGAGAATTGATATGTTGCGATATATTTCAATGAAACAAACAGCACTCTCAACTAAAGGCGACCGACAACAGTTCAGTTAATTCAGTTTCAACGATATTTCTTCAAAAGAAAAAAAGTGGAGAAATGTTTTGCGAAAAAAAAATAGAAACAGCAAGCATTAAAATCATCATTATCATCATCATCATCCTCATCATCATCATCCTCATCATCGTTTAACATTCACTTTCCATGCTAACATGGGTTGGACGATTTGACTG
>NC_068991.1:34878253-34889555 GCF_001194135.2 Octopus bimaculoides | reverse complement strand
ACCTCTGTAATTATTTGTATCTAAAGCGTCACCTTTACCTTTGTAGCAGTTGACTATGGTGCTGCTACACCAGTCATTGGGTATGACTCCTTCGTGTATCACCTGGTTAACAATACGAGTAACTAGGCTATAGCCGACACTGCTAGATATTTGAGCATCTCTGCAGTGATTCCTAATGGGCCGGGGGCTTTCCCTGTCTTCATACTCTTAATTGCTTTATCTACCATGGTACTGTCAACTTGGATAGCTGGTCTCTCAGTTGGGTCGACATTCGGCAGACTCTCTTTCTCCCATTCATTCTCTTTATTGAGCAATCTTTCGTAGTGGCATCTCCAAACCTTTTTCTTTGCAGCCTCGTTTAGTGCAAGCGAACCATCATCCATACGAACACATTTCTTTCCTACGACATCACGATTCTCTCTCACACACTGTCTTGCAACACAAAATACCCCAAGTCATTGGTCCTCACGATGCAGAGCATTGGCAAATTTTTTCTTATCTGCTTCCCCTCTGGCTAAATAAACCTGTCGCCTAGCTTCTGGTTTTAACCGGTTTTATAAAACTGGTTTTGAGCCCTAATTCAGTCCCATCAATCTGTGTCTACAATTTCTAATTATCTTTTTACCAACTAATAAGTGATCTTTTGTTGCCCTACTTTATTTTCTACATCCTTTCTGCTCTTCTGGAAGTAGATTGTTACTTTCCGGATGGTTGTATAACTCTTCTGACAATACACCGGTTATGAGTTTCCACATTAATGGTAAACTGGTTACAGGTCAGAAATATGATGCCAGGTTCCTTTTCAAGAGATCCTTAAGGCATAGTAGCATTCATCCACTTGTCATCCAGGCAGGGATGTGACCTTGCTGCAAGCAGTCATCCAGTTGCACAGCGATCCTTTCATGCAGCTGTGTAAATTTCTTCAGCCAATAGCCCTGTACTCCATCCAGGCCTGGTCCTTTCCAATTTGCTATTTTTTTAAACTTCCGTCTCACTGTATATAGATTCATTCTGACGTCCTTTTGTCTTGGTAGTTTCAAGTTGTCTTTCCTCCTTTGTTAGCCACTCCATGCTTTCTTTATGTCTCGCTGGCTTGTTCCACAGACTCCCCCAAATCTCTTTACATTTTAAAGAATAAAAAGTTTTGAATGGTACAACAATGCACTGTAATCCGTAGTCTGATATGATATTTTGGAACCACATCTGGAATCAGTTTCGGATGTTGGCCTCTATTTCCTCAAATAAATGCCTTCTATTTGATTGGAACAATCTATTCTGTTCAAAACCTTTGCATCTAGCATCATATCTTTTCAATTTGGCCTTGAATGCTGTCACCTTTTGTGTCAATTCTTCATGTACTGTTTGTTTCTCCTTTCTACCTTATTTTGAGCTCTCCTCTCATTATTCTATTCAACTGCCCCAGTTCTTTCTGTGTCTTTTTCAGCTTCATTTGTATTCTCTTCCTCCAGTTTGGTTCTTTCTTTTCATTTGCTTTTATATCTTCAGTTTTTCACTTGTAGCCTTCTATGTTTGCTACGATATTAGCAGCAGCTATGATTAACTGGTTTATTCCTTTAATGTTTTCTGTTTTAATCATGCATAAAACGTCGATTGCTTTGCCTGTGGCTTTTCTCACTTGTTTTCTGTCCATATATCTTACATTTGGTGGTTCTTCATTGTTCCTATGAGTCATTTTACCTCGCAACATTTCTAAAATCTCCGCTTCATCATTTGAGTCTTGTGCAGTTACTTACTGTCACTTCTTCATCTAGATCGTCTTCATTAGTTATTTTATCAGTATTCTCTGGTACTCTGCAATTTCTATCTGTTTCATGTTCTCTATCTCTTATCCCTTCATCATCATCATCATCATCATAATCATCATTATTCAACTTGACTCAAGTTTGGTCTTATTCCTAATAGAATTTAAGTGGGTAGCAGGTTACTACCTGTAACCTTAGATATCCAAAAGCCTTTAATAATCTTTCAAGTGCTCAAAACCCACCTGATAAAATTTCCTGTTCCTAAAAAGTAAAATTCAGTGGAAGCTCTACAGCACATTCCATTCTAATCTTCTTTGACCATTTGTCTAGATCATTACTCATAGTTACTGATACACCAATTATTACAGGTACAACCTTTATAATTTTCATATTTAAAATTTTAAAATTTAAAATTCAGACCTTAGAATTTAAAATGTTAAAATTTTAAATTTTAAAGGATTGTATTTTTTAAATATTTTGTCTTCTTTCTTCACAATCCTTGAATCAAACAGACATGATGGATCAATCAGTAAGCAACTTCACTTTTCCTTGTATCTTATTGTTATGTCTGATTTATTATTTTCTATCGTCTTCTCTGTTTGAATTGGAAAATCCTAGAAAATTTTGCAGTTTTCCTACTCACGCACTCTTTTAATCAAGTACTTCGAGCTCCAAATTCCCATTTCTCACAAAGTTTCCAGTGCAAAACTTTTACAACTTGTTTGTGCTTCCATTTCTTATGTTCTCCCCGGGCCATCTTGGGACATTCTGTGACAATGTATGCCATTGTCTCATCCCAAATTCCACATACTCTATATTTTGCTGACACCTTCTCCCCATGCATATATTTTCTCAAGTTGCTTGTTTTTAACATTTGATATTGTGCTGCTATAATAAGGCTCTCTGTTTCTTATTTGTAAGTCTCCTTTTTCAACCAGGCCCATGTGTGTGTTCCACATACATCCTCATTGGCTTTCCAAAAATTGACCATGCTAAGGTTTCTCTTCAATCTGTTTAGCAGCCTCTTCCACCCTGGTCTTACTTCCGATACAACTGGTTAATGTCAGCTTTCAGATTGTAGACTCTATACATAGCCAACAGCTTTCTAGTCTTTCTGTATGTTATTATTTTGTTCAATCAACAATTCCAGCACCATGTCTGATAACTAGCACTGCTCTTACATTAATCACTTCAATAACATTTTTTGAATTCAACCTTGACAGATATTTTTCTCTCTCATTGTAATTTGCTTAATCTCTTCATGCTCTATTTCATCTGCCTCCAGTATTCCCAAATACATTTACAACTGTCCTTTCTCAACTGCTTTCATGGTTTTCCCATTTGGCATTTCAATTCCATGGTGTCCTTCAAATCTTCCTTGTTTCATTATCAATATAGTGCATTTTTCAATCCTAGATTCTATGCCTATATCATTTGAGAAAATATGAACAGTATATACAAAAATTTCAAGCTGCTTCTCATTTTTCACATAAAGCTTTATATCATCGATAAAAGGGAGATGATTTATCTGACCATACCCTTTTCCCAAATAATAAGCTATTTTGTTTTCCCATTATATCAAACTGAGTGGTATCATGGCCAGTGTTTCATACTTTTATTTTCTCCATGTTTTCTTCCACTCCTAACATAATCGTTGTTTTACTTATCCAACTGTGTGGTATCATGATTATTATCATTTTTGCTATTATATATACATTTATCTTATTAACTAGACCAATATATAAGTAAGAAAACACATCACTTCCTAATACCTAAATCAATAACCAAATCTTTTAATTTTATTTAATCCTTAATTGATAACTATCCCAGAATTTTCAGCTGGATATCTTTTTTCACATTGGGTGAAAGTGTATGTATGATTGTCATGTTTGTAGTGATAGATATGAACTGTGTGTATACATGTATGAGTACATATCTGGACTTACACAACTTTTCATATATGTGTATGCTTGGTTGTATAGATGTGTGTGTGTGTGTGTGTGTAGATAAATTAAAATTTATCAACAGACATTAATACACACCATATAGTAGTAGTGAAATTTATATTCAGTGGTTGGTAGGCGTGGTATTTACTATTTTCTTTTGCAAATGCAAAAGTATCAGTTTCCCTGATTTCCAAATTTTAACGTATTTCAATCTTATATCATTAAATGTTATTAATTTTAAAGCATCATAAAAGTATGGATGATTGGTGATTCAATGAAGGAAAAACATCAGAAATCAATAATTTTAATATTGCAAATGTTGAGACATTTGAAAATGTAACCTCTATGGTAACAGAAGAGGTTTTCCATCATCGTCATCATCATCCAGTGTTTTAAATCCGGGTTTTGTCCCTGTTAAGACGAGTAGCTGGATCTACTTGAATGCCATAGCAACTGCCCTCACACCATCTTGCCAGGTTTTGGGCATCCTCCTTTTTCAAACCAACCCTCCCAATCTCCTCCATCTTTTCCTCAGTCTACCTCACTTTGATGCTCCATTTACCTCAAACACAATTACCCTCCTCAGAACATGTTCTTCATCCCTCCTCAACACATGCCCATACCACCTCACTCCATTTACCCTTGCCAACCATTCCACCAATTCCTTCAGCCCCAGTATTCCCATCAAATCTTCAGTCCTCTTATCAAACAACTTCACCCCACACATTTCTCTCACCATTGCTCTCTCAGTCCTTCTCAAAAATACCATCTCTCTCTCCCTCAGACACCATGTCTCACTCCCATACAGCATTGCAGCTCTTACACAACTCTTATAGACCCTCCCTTTCATCTCTAATGAGAACTTTTTCCCATATAACAATGCTCCACATTCTCTGAATTCCACCCAACCAAGTCTCACTCTTGCTGTCACAGCTGCTTCACATCCACTCTATCTCCCAATTAACAAAACCCTCACCATTTCCACCTCGTCACATAGTGTTTCCACTGGTTCCACCAGCCCTCCAGCTCCTTTCTCACATCTTCCACAAACAAACTCTCTTGAGGTCACCTTCTTCATTTTTGTACATTTACCATGAATCAATTTCTCACATCTCATACACAACATCGCATTTGCCATTACCCTCCTCCCACATAGATCCACCTTACTCATTAACACTTCTCCTTCCACCTCACTCACCATCACCTTTGTCTTCCTGAGGTTTACCTTTAAACCCTTGCTTTCAAACACCTCCCTCCATTTCCAAAACCTCTCCCTCAATCCTTCCATCATCTCACTCATCAGAACAAGGTTATCCACATACAGTGTCTCCGTTATCAATCCCTCTCTTGCACTCTCTGTCAACACATCAACCACTATTGCAAACAACAATGGTGACAACACAGATCCCTGATGCATACCAACTTTCACTGCAAACTCCTCCAACAGCTCCGATCCAATTCTACCCCCTCATACAAACTCATCACTGCCCTCACTATTACTTCTAGTACACCTCTCTTCCTCAATCACCTTCCTTGGAGCCCTATCAAATGCCTTCTCCAGATCAATGAAGCACATGTACAACTCCTCCTTATCTTGGTATTCCTTTTGCAATCGACTAACAATGAATGCTGCATCTATTGTCCCCTTACCTAGCATAAGACCAAATTGTATCTTGTCCCCTTACGAATTCTCCTCTCAACACTCTTTCCACTATCTTCATTGCATTCTCCAATAACTTCACTCCCCTATATGCCCCACAACTCATTGCATCCCCTTTCCCTTTGAATGTCGGTACCACCACACTTAGTGTCCAAGCATCTGGCATTCTTCTTCCATTCAGTACACCCTGGCAGAGCTCCATCATCACTATAATTCCTATCTCTCCACTTGCAGTGATCATTTCCACTATTACTTCTGATGCACCAGCTGCCTTTCCTGTTTTCATTTGCTTCATTGCCTCTACTACTTTTTCCCAACTAACCCTCTCCACTGGCCCCTCCACTACAGTAACTTCCACCCTCTGATCCCATTCATTCTCCTCATTCATAATTCCCTCTATATGCTCCTTCCAAACTCTTCCCCTGTCTTTCTCACTAAAATTCAACCGTCTATCACTCCCCCTCATGCATCTTCCTCCCTCAACATCTTTTCCATCTTTTTTCATTGATTTAATAAACTTAAGCACTCTATCTGGGTTCTCATCCAGTCTGCTCAACCTCTCCTCAGCCTCCTTCCTCATAGACCTTGCAACCACTCTCTTTGCATGATTCTTCATGTTATTATACCTGGCTTTCATTTGCTCAGTCCTATTATTACATAAAGCTTTATGTGCTTCCTTCTTCCTTGCTATCACATCTGTCACCTCGTTCCATCACCACATATCTCCTCAATCTTTCCTATCTTTTGTCACATGTCTTTAGTACCCCTTCTTTAAAAGACTTCCACAAATCCAGGGCATCAATGCTTACCAACTCCTCAATACCTTCCTCAAACCTTGCTTTTGTTTCTTCTTCCTTCAGTTTCCACACCTTTCTCCTCTCAACCATTCCCTTTCTCACATACTTTTAAACTTTTCTCTTATCCAAGTCAGCAACCACAAATCAATGCTGTAACTCCCCTGGTATTGTCTTTGCATCTCTCAGATACTTTCTGTTTTTCCTGCCAACTAACATAAAATCAATCTCTGACTCATTCCCTTCTGCACTGAAAGTTACCTTCCTTTTCTCTGTTTTCCTAAACCATGCATTCGCCACACATAACTCTTTCTCATCACAAAACTCCAACAGCATCCTTCCTTCCACATTTCTCTCCCCAATTCTGTTTCCCCCCATGCACACCCTCAAAGCCCTGGATCTATTTCCCAACATGTCCATTAAAATCACCCATGTCCCAAACTAATTCATCTACCTTATGTAAGTCCCATTCATTCGCCATTTCATCAAAGGACTGCTCTTTCTCAGTGATCCCTCTTCTACTCTGCGGACGATACCCACAAATCACTCTCACCACTTCTTCCTCAAATACTAACACTAATGTCATCGTTCTATCACTCTTTCTCCTGACCTCCACCACCTTCTCAGATTTCTTCCTTCATTAAAACTCCCACACTTCCAGTACCCTTGCTATTTCCTGACCACCACAACTTGTACCTTCTTTCCTTGACCCCCCACAAATCTTGCACCTTGTCCCCTTCACCTAGCCTCCTGCACACATCCACCCTCCTCTTCCTCAATTCCTCACATACCTCAGTTCCCCTTCTACGCAAACTGCCTACATTCCAACTTCTCAATCTCACCCCAAACTTCTCTCCAGGCCTTTGGCCCTCATAAGTCAAGTCATGCTTGTGCAACCCAGGATAAGGGTTTGCACCTTCCTTTTTGAGGTAAGCAGGTGCAGCTCACCCCAACCTTTGGGCTGGCTGGTGTACATTCTCCTTTGCTATCATGAGGCTTTCTTGGAGCTGAATTTTCTGCAGGAAGCATGCCCCTGCTTACCCCCAGCCTCAGTTTCTAGACATGAGTGGTCCTGAGACTAAGGCCTCTACCACGATTTTTAAGAAATGTGGTGGAAAACTAGCTCAGGAAGGCAGGAACGCTACTCCCTGAGACCTCTTTCAGAGCCTCTCCGTGATTTTGAAAATTTAACTTTACTATGCTGTTGCTAGAATTCTGAGTTATGATATTTTTCATAATAGATTGGTTGTTAGAAGCAGAACACATGACTGTTCTCATTGAGGATATAGTATAGTAAAATCATCAAAATATGTTGTACTTTATCCTAAGAAGAGCTTGTAATTTCACAGCTGCCAAATTGATATGGAGGGCTTATTTAGCTCTTTATATGTTTTCCTTCAAAAGAATTTTCTGGCTCAGTAAATGGTTGAGAAACTGTTATGGGGATAATAGTAACGAGTGGTAGCCATTATCAATAGGTGATGTCAGTCAGTATAGAAGAGGGCGTACAAAGTGGACATTCTTAGATAGATGTGGTCTTATGTGTCTTAACAACTATACTGCTAAGCCAAAGTGGGTGTTATAACAACCTGACATTAAGGATTAAAACAGTGGTAATGAGGAACTAAACTCTCGAGGAATTAACAAACCCACAAGGAATTAACAAACTCACGAGGAATTAACAATTTCACAGGGACTTATGAAACTCACAAAAGATTTTCGTGTGAATTTTATGGAAAAAAAATCATAAAATTATGGAAAATTTGTTGACTGGTTTGCTTGAATTGCAAAAGCAGCAACAACAGCAACTGAAAGAACAACAACAGTAGCAGCTACAACTGAAAGAACAACAGCAATTACTATTACAGCAAGAAATGCTGCAATTAATGAATAGTATAAATCGTCAGGAAATGCTGAAACCATGTTCTTGCAAGATTATGTTGCAAACTTGATATCTGTGTAAGTATGAACAAGAAGAAGGAGTTACCTTTGAGGCTTACTATAAAAGATATGAATAAATCTTCAATAAAGAGTGCACAGATTGGGACAACAATATGAGAACGTGTTTAATCTTAAGAAAACTGGCAGCAGGAGAACATGAGCATTACAGCAATTACGTACTCCCAAAAAAACCTAGACATATTTTGTGAAGTATTTAGTGAGAAAAACTCATTCAAAACACGTTGGAAATGTTTGAACTGAGAAAAGAACAACAAAGAGGACAACATCACATATGCTGGTAGAGTTAACAGGGAATGTGAAAAGTTCAAACTGGATGAATTAATACCAGATATGTTCAAGTGCCTGATATTTACTCAGGAGCTAACTGCAGAAACAGATACAGAAGTAAGAACAATAATTCTCGCTAAGCTAGAACAAAACCAGGATATAACCTTTCAACAAGTGTCAGAAGAGTGTGAAAGAATTGTAAATTTAAGACATGACACAGAGAAAATTGAACATAAAGACTGCTCCCAAATGAAACAAGTGCGAAACAGGCAGAATAGAAATCAAATGTGTACTAAAATACAGTACAGGACAAAAAGCAGGAAAGAAACCCATGTTTTGCATGAAGAAGTTTATGTCTGAGAGAAAACTGTCCATTTAAGAAAGTGGACTGCTTCCATTGTGGAAAAATTAGACACATAAAAGCACATTGTAAAACCAAGTTGACAAAATGTTGGGATAAAGAAAAAAGAATAAACAGTATGTTGTCGAAAGAAAATGATGATATAACAAAGAGAAAATTTGTAAATGTGAAAACTAAAAATATAGGATTAAAAATGAAGTTAGACACTGGAAGTGATATTACCATTGTAAATGAAGAAACTTGGAAGTGTGTCGGTAAGCTGAAATTAATTAAATCTACAAAGGTCATACATGGAGTTACGGGCAAAAAATTGTAGTGTGACACAAGAAGCCAGTGCCATTTTGTACGAGATCTCGCTGAGGAACTAGTTCGTGCTGTTGGAAAAATGGATAGAGTTCTGGAAAAGAAAAGTTTCGCAGAACCAATGGAAGTGAAGGAAAAGGAAGTAAACATCTCAAATATCAGAAGATATGAAAAAATGGCAATGAGAGTGGGTGATGGTGTTAAGCTGTCACCACCCCAAAAGAAAATGGAAGAAATTGACAAGAAGATAGTGGTATACAAGGTTTACTCGGTGGAGGAAAAAAGAATAGAACATTTAGAAGAAGGAATTATAGAGAAAACATTGAGCTGAGTCTGGCCAGACATTATGTATCTGACCAGAGTGAATAAATTTGGAACAATAAGAGTCCATTATAAGACAGAAGGAAAAGCGAGAGAAGAAGCAAAAAAAAAAAAAATGGACAAGATGGTCCTTCTGCCCACTTATATGGGAAAAAGGACTTCAAAAATAAGAGTGGATTGAATTCCACTGGAAATTGATGTGGCTTGGGTCATGGCGGCTGTTCTCCTGGGAAGTGGAGAAGAAGTAGCCGTTCTCCAAGCTACAAAAATGGGTGGCTCTGTTTGGAAGGGACAAACAGTAAACCTGATTGTACAGGCTGCAGTGGAAACACTTGAAAATCTAGCAGAGACGGTGTCAATCGGAGATCTGATGTTAAAAGTGTGGGTGGAGGGCAGGACTCCTCGTTGCTTTAAATGTGGCCACAAAGGCCACATTAGAGCACACTGCCCTCTGCAAAAGCAGACAACAGAAAGGATGCTGGAAGAGAAGCAAGGGGAAGAAAAGGAAAGAGAGGAAGAAAGAGTGGAAGAATGGAAAACTACAGAAGGAAAAAGGAAGAAGAGAAAAAAAGGAACAGGGTAATGTAGAACCCTGAACCCTACCCACCCCACCCATACCCTATGAGACCTGCCCCCTCCCTACAGACACCAAATCCACCCATTCCCCTCCTACACAAAGCAAGAGAAAAAAAGAAATACAAACACACAAGGATCAACAAACTCCCCCTCCCACTGAAAACTGTTTCATGTGTATGATGGTTGAAGGTGTGGACAAGGAACTGCTCAATAGGATATCAAAATCAAAGACAGCAAGATCTGTCTATGTCAAAGGATAGACATTGATGGATGGTACGCATGTGTTTTGGTGTCTGAAAGCCAAAATGATGAAATATTGAAATTCAAGAGGGGTTATAAGTGTTGGAAGGTGAATTGTGATTTAAAGACGATACCAGACAATGTAATGTACAAGGAACTGCCCGAGAAATATGGGATAGACATCTTAAAGGACTCGGAATTTAAAAGATAAAAGGAAGCAAGTGAGGCTGCTTGAGGTGGGGCAAGTTGCTCATTTTCATTATCATTTTCATTGTATCATTCATGTATATCATACGTCTTAACTTTTTTATTATTTTTTTCATTTTTTATTATTTTTTTTCTTCTCGTTTTTATATGTCCCCAAATGTGTTTTGTATTGTCCCCTCTTCGTTGGCCCCTTGTGGGTAAAAAAATCATCTCTTCTCTCGTGTTGGTACTCACATTGAACAACACTGCAACCTAGCATCTCACAGTGGATTCTTAACCTGTTCTACTAACTTTACCCGTTATCTCCAGAGGTAATGTACCTCTCGCGAACGGAGCTAATGAACTACGTGTTGACATACATATGGTCGCCAGGAGCAACCCCCATGAAATGAGAACCAAATAAACAACCGTTGAATTGCATCTGCTTGTAAGCCTCTTCTTCTTCGAGTACAAGAATCCTAAGACTACAAAAAATAATTGTAATGGGAGAAGGAGATACGCCACAGGTATCAAGAACCTTCTAGTCCTATTATAAAATGGTGGCCTGACGTAGAAAAAGGATTTTCGGCAGCCACAAGCTTTATCATTGTAGATGCCTCAACTGAACTACAGAATGGTAGTTTTTGCTTGCATTCTTAACAAAAAATCAATGGCCCGACACCAGGATATCTTCTCTCATTCAAGTGAACTTTTAGAATTCAGGTTCTTCACCTCGAACTCATATCTAGAAGAGTATGCATTTTTTTCTTACAAGAAAAATACACGGTATTCTTTCAAATAATTTCCTGTTGAAGTTATTTCTCCCATAATGTCGACCATCAACTTCCAGCCATCATTCCTGTCTACCGCAATATTTGGATTTGCCTCACATGGTGAAACACAACATTACCAGTTCGCCTGCC
>NC_068991.1:34874466-34877583 GCF_001194135.2 Octopus bimaculoides | reverse complement strand
TATTGAGTTCACTGTGCAGCCTGCACCTCATCATACCTGTTCAGACACAGTAGTAGCTTCCTCTACTACCACTAAGTCCACTCGCTCATCACATGACGATATTTTGGAGAGAGTCAATGCGTTAGCACGTCGCATGGGCACATTGAGGCGAGAATGCGCCAGCTCTCATCGTCCTCGCAGCAGAAGCCATTCTAAGTCACGATCAACTAGGTCTACTTTCAAGGAGAAAGCCTGTCGTTGCATCCAACCATGTTTGTTCCAGTTGTCGGGAAACTAGTTACGGAAGATTTGAGCACATCAGACTCTTCCCGCAAATTCTCATCTAATTGTGCATTCTTTGTTAAGGATCGTGTGTCTGGCAAAACATTTATGGTTGACACTGGATCCAGCTGTTCTATTTGGCCTTTGCGTTTTACTTCAGATCTGCCATCAACTTGCACGTGGTGAATCTATCCCCGATAAAAACTTACGGTCAGATCTCATTACACCTAGATCCCAACCTTCGAATGGATTTTAGGTAGGCTTTTGTTATAGCAGATCTACCATATCCCATTCTGGGTGCGGACTTCTTAAGCTATTTTCACTTATTAGTAGATGTCAGGCAACAGAGACTCGTGGACGATTCTACGTATTTGTTCACGCCTACTCGCATTACTACTAATGCTGTTTTCAGTCTGTCATTTTTTGTTGCCACTGCTGGTAACCAGTTCCACTCCCTTTTGGCTTCTTTCCCAGAGCTGGTGGATCCGACTTTCAAATCAGTGAAAGTCACACACTCAACTCGCCATCATATCACTACGTCTGGACCACCCATTTTTCGTGTCCACGGCAACTTGCTCCTAATCGGCTCAAAAAGGCTCATTCAGAGTTTGAACATATGCTTCAACTCGACCTTATTCACCCCTCTACAAGCCCTTGGGCATCTCCTCTACATTTGGCAAGGAAAGGAGATTCAGACTTTCGCTCGGTGAGGGATCGCTGACGTTTAAATGTGGGCACTGTTCCTGATCACTATCCTATAAGGAATCTCCAGGATTTTTCTTCGAACTTGCACAGTTGTACCATTTTTTCCAAGGTTGACTTCATTTGGGCTTATCATCAGATTCCAATGAACCCTGATGACATTCCCAAAACTGCCGTTACCACCCCCTTTGGAAGTTTCGAGTTCATGTTTATGAGCTTCGGTTTGTGGAATGCAACGAGTACATTCCAGAGGTTTATCGATGAAGTTGTCCATGGACTTGACTTTGTGTTTGCTTACATTGATGATTTGCTCATAGCTAGCGACACGTGTGAAAATCATCTCCATCACTTATCTCAACTTTTTCAGCATCTTCGCACCTACAATGTGTGAATCAACCCTGATAAGTGTGTTTTCGAGCAGTCCTCTCTGGAATTTCTGGGGAATTATATCGACTCGAATGGTATCAGACCTCTCTCTTCCAAAGTCGATGCAATTCAACGCATCTCACCTCCCACTTCTCAACGCCAATTGTGTCACTTTTTGGAATTGTCAACTTGTATAGACGCTTCATACATAAATGTGCAGACAAGTTACTTCCATTGACTCAACTACTGAAAGCGAATATAAAAAGAGATGCTTCTAACACTCAATCTGCCGAGGCATTATCTTCATTTGAGTCAATTAAGAAAGAAATAGCTTCTGTTCCTTTGCTTGCACATCTGGCTCCTGATGCTCGTCTCTCTTTAACATTGATGCATCAGATTCTGTGGTTGGTGCTGTTTTGCAGCTTATCGTCAATAATCAAACTCGGCCTTTGGCATCTTTTTCTCGTCAATTAAAACCAGCTGAACGCTGTTACAGTACGTTTGATTATGAACTCTTAGCGATCTGCCTGTCAATTCGTCACTTTCAACATCAACTCGAGGGCCGGGATTTTGTGATTTATACTGATCACAAGCCTCTTACATTTCCTCTGTCATCCAAATCGGACAAACACTTGCCTCGAGCTTTTCGTCACCTGGACTACATTTCCCAGTTCACGAGTGTGTAGGATCAGCCAGCTCTGGACACATTGGATCTAACTTCCACCAAGCTGTCCTGTTGCAAGTTTGCCTATCCTCCATTTCCGTCTGCTGAAGGTATAATCCTTTGTGACACAGCTACTGGTTCTCCCAGACCATTTGTACCTGCGACCCACCAGCGTTCTGTTTTTGATGCCTTGCATTCACTGTCACATCCTGGCATTGCCGTCTCGGTGAAGCTTATTACGGCTCGGTTTTTCTGGCCTAATATGTGCTGTATGATCACTGCTTGGGCACGCTCTTGTGTGAAATGCCAGCGTTCTAAAATCCACTGGCACATTCATGCTCCTCTTGGACAGTTTTCTCCGCTGGAAACTCGCTTTTGACATGTCCACATTGATCTGGTTGGACAATGGCCTGTCAGTCGTGGGTTCTCTTACATGTCGACATGTGTCGATCGTTTCTCTCGTTGGCTTGAAGCCATTCCAATAGTGGACATTTCCGCTGAGTCAGTTGCTTGAGCTTTCGTTTCTAACTGGATTGCTCACTTTGGTGTCTCAGCTAAAATAACCACTGTTCATGGACGCCAGTTTGAAGCTTCCTTATTTCGTGAATTGTCGCGAATCCTAGCTTCCAATAGGATGGTTGAATGTTTTTACATGCAACTGAAGGCTTCTCTACGCGCCACTCTTGATCCACAGTCTTGGACAGAATTCCTGCCTATCGTTCTTCTTGGTTGTCGCACTGCTGTTAAAACAGACTTAGGTTTCTCCTCTGCTGAACTCCTTTATGGTACCATCCTGGCACTCCCTGGTACAATGTTGGTGCCAGACAATTCATCGCGTCCTGATCCAACGTCATATGTCACCAGACTTTGCTTGTTTAGGAAAGTGGGTTATACGTCATTAGATGTACACCTAACTTTCCTATGTTAAATTAGAAGTGAACTGAACGCAGAAACTCCAATCTGATCAACAACAACAAATATTTATTGTATGGTGGAAAATAAAACAGCTTCCAATTGTCCGGTTTTAGAGTAGCCTGAAATGTAGATGTACGGTTCTTCGAGCTGGTGTCGTTGTAGAGACAACTTCGTTCAACCACACTCAAATGAGAGAGCCTGCTTAGACG
>NC_068991.1:34864747-34871629 GCF_001194135.2 Octopus bimaculoides | reverse complement strand
AAAAACGTATAAAATATGCAAAAGGCCAAAAAAAATTTTCATCGCAAATGGAAAAGGAAACACACTATTTTTTTCTGTACCTTTTTGTTTTCCTCTGTAATGTATGTGCACAATAAGAACAAAATGGAAAAGGAAAGAAGCTCACAACAACATTCCGGCGTCTCAGCAACCAAGATTAAAGCTGCCTATTTTCCTCCATAAATAAACATTGTTGTGTTGATAGTTCAGAGTTCTGCGTTTCGTTGTTCTTTTGAATTTAATATAGGAAAGCAGGTGTACACCTAATGGTGTATAACCACTTTCCTGCTTGTTTCCTTTTGACTGCTTGTTTCCTTCAAAAGAATTTTTATGTTTCCCTTCCTTCTTGTATGACTTAAGGCCACATAAAGCTGGCCGTGACTAAATACGGGACTGGCAAGTAAATACCAACTTTTTTGAAGTGATGTTTCCTTTCAATTGTTCTCTATTACTGAAACCAACCTAAACTCATACGACTTAAAGCCACAATAAGCAGTCCATGACTTATAGCTGATGTTGTAAAAACTCCCTATTCAAAATTTATCACATAAATTTCTTAATATAAATAAATTAGGTACATAATGAACTATAATATACTTTTCAACTGCAGTCGTTTTATATTCTTGATACACCAAGGCAATAATTATTTTTTCACTGTAGAATTTCAATCATTCCACTACCAAGTTTGCCATCACCCATTCCTTCCTTAATCATCTATCACCCCTTCCTTTCTTGTTCATTTGTTGTGAGGGAGAAAAATACAAGAGTATAGCGTATGCTTGAGGGAAATTCCTCTCTCTCTATTATATATAGACGTCGGCCGCACTTTTGGACCCTGTTGTGTCCACTACTCTGATTGGTTGGTATTGACACAATTCGTCTCTTGCTCTATCGTACACCAATATGCAACCCAACCAATCGCAGCCTTCAAATAAGGTCACGTGAGACTCTCTTCTCAACCTCAGTTTGAGCCAACTGCTCACTATAAAACTCTAGCTTCACACCATCTCAATGTCTTTCGGTTCCAGACCTTTTGAGGTCTAGCCACTGACCATACAGGACAACCAGTTCCAGCAATAACACAACAACAGCCACATGGAGACTCATCAATTTCGTCCAACTCCATTTTTCCTAACGTCAACATCATCTCTCTACATACACACCAACCAGCAACACTCGCATAGGTTCCAACACAACACTGTTTGTGAATCACTTCACCTTGGTTAACAGCAAATACAACCTGCGAGAACTCCTGTACCAAGTGACTGGCGGCAGCATCATAGCCACAACTTCTTGTATGACATGTACCTCAACTGACTCTGCATTACAGCCACAACTTCTTGATACAGCATTTCAACTATCATGTACATTGACTACAAACTGGTATTTATCATCTTTGTGTCTGAACATTCTTCTAACTTCACATTATAGACTCTTTCAATAATCTGTACTTAACACACGCACATACATCCATGCCTATGCATGCACACACTTTGCTCTCCTGACAGCCTGTCTATTATTATGTATACATGACACACCACAGATACACATGTTAACCTATCAATAAAATCTTCTCTTAAACATATTACCCAGTTGTGTCTCTCTTTTCCTTCTGGCACTTATACGCATTTATCCTTTTCATATTTATTGTATTGACTGTGTAATGTACTAAAGGAGCCATTCTCATTACCTCACTTCACACGGTCGTTTACAAGAGTATTATTATAGTAGATTTACATTCCCAATATACATAATGTAAGGGCCCCACTAAATGAGGTGTTGGACTGATAAGTGCCAGAAGGCATTTGACAAATTAAAAAGCATTTTAACATCAGACTTATCATTAACACATTTTGATCCAATGTTGGATATTATATTGGCTACAAATGTGAGTGATTACAGTGTAGGAGCTGTGCTTCTGCACAAATATGATGATGGGAGTAAAAGGGATATAGCCCATGTGTCTTGATCATTATTACTAGCTGAAAGAAACTGCAGTCAGATAGAAAAGAAAGTGTTAGCAATCATATTTGGTGTGAGGAAATTCCATAGATTTATTCATGGAAGAAGTTTCTGTCTACAAATAGATCACTGCCCCCTACTGTCAATATACGGCAAAATTACCCACAACAGAAAGTGAGCCTTGGCCAAAATTAGATGTTCCGTGGTCAACACTACACATCAATTTTGCTAGTCCTTTAAATGGGTCATACTACTTAGTGATAAGTTGATAGTTTCTCTAAATGGCCAGAAATTTGTAAATGTGAAAGACCAACCTCCTCAACTGTTGACAAATTTTTTACATGTGCTGTTTGTGAGATTTGGCATCCTAGTCGCAATTGTGTCTGTAAAATGTTCACTGTAGAACAAGTAACTACAGTGCCATGCCATCCCAAATCTAACAGACAAGCAGAATACTTTGATGATATGTTCAAGAGATCCCTAAGAAAGTCAAATAAGGAAGTCATAGATGAGGTAACTCAACAACAATTCTTAAGAGTATACCGAGTGACACCAAATCCAAATACACCAGAAGGTATGTCACCAGCAGAACTGATGTTTGCAAGGAAAGTAAAATCAGTCTTTATGAAATTGCTACTTGCTAAGAAAAGAAAACAATTTGACTTTCAGGATTACAACAGAAACAGAGACTTGGCTTTAACAATCAACATTTTTGAAGAACTGGTTTCACCAAATGCACTACAAGAAAGTCAATTAGATTTCACAAAGGAAGATAGACTCATAAAGCATACAGTTAATTTTTTTATACATGTAGAAGGGTGGATGGGGTAGACCCAGGAAGACATGAGGAAATGACAAGGGACTGGGAGTTGTGGTGATTTACTGTACTTTAGAAGACACAGTCATCCATACTTACAGGTGTGTCCTTTGCAGGTGCTAGTGCCACATAAAATGTACTCATGCCAGTCCATATACGATGTACTTGTGCTGGTGCTGTGTAAATGCACTCATGCTGGTGGCACATGAAAAGCACCCAGCACACTCTGTAAAGTGGTTGGTATTAGGAAGGGAATCCAACTGTAGAAACCATTCCAAAACAAACAATTGGAGTCTGGATAGCTACCTGGCTAGCTCCTGTTAAGCCATCCAACCTGTACCAGCATGGAAAACAGATGCTAAATGATGATAATGATGATGATGATGTATTTTAAACTAACTTTATTTTGCATGAAATTAAAATGAATGAATTTGTTTTGAAAGATTCCTGATATGAAATCATGTATTGAAACAGATATTATTATATTTTGGTACGGTCATTTTTTTCTTTTTTTGCCAAGTAAACACACACACTATATATTTGTTCTTCACTTCAACTTTATCATTATTCTTATTTTAGTGTCATTTGTCTGAAATCGTTCCTCATACATCCTATAACCTCTTCAGCAACTCTCCATCCCTCATGTCTCATGTCCTGTTTATTCCATTCTCAACTGAAAAATTTTTCTATTGCAAGAATGTAAATCACTCCAATTGTTTAGGGTAAGATGAAAAACAGTTTTGTTACTACAAAGTAATCGTTACAAAATTGTCAAAGGGCTAACCAGTTGGATATGAAGCAAACAGGTAGTGCTATGTGTAGATGTAGAAAAATGTTAAAGCTTTCCTGAATAACATTAGGAATGTAAATGAATTGAATTGGTTTCAACTGTGATTAGAGTCACAGCTTCAGAGAGTAAACTTCTGGCACTAGAGTACTATCCAAACATAAATCTTCTGTAAATTAAAAGCAAGTGTTTTATAGATGGAATCTCTTCCTAATTCTAACCCAACAGCTCTAAATTAGTGTTGGTTCCTAATATACGAGGTCTGATCAATAAGTATCTAGACTGTTGCCACAGTAACAAAGCTAAAGCACGTAGAGTAAAGTTGATGGGCAAACATTGACTTTAAACACTGCTGTACATGCGCACTAAGTCTTAATATTCTAGCTCACTTCTGCTGTTTACGGCAGTGTTTGGAAGGAAGGTGTGTAGCGTGTAATCATCACATTGACCATGACAAAGTTATCATTGCGATACCTGCTCAGAGGCCTATGCAAAGTTGCAGAAAGTGTATGGAGAGGAGTGTATGAGCTGCACACAAGTGTATGAGTAGTTAAGATGCTTCCAAGATGGCCAAAAAAATGTCAATATTGACAAATGTTCTGGGTAACCTGCAACCAGCAGAACTGAGAAAAACATCACAGATGTGCATGCCGCTGTGAAGGGAAATAGGTTTATTTCTTGTAAATATTCATCTTTGGAAACCTGTCTTGAGAGATGCTTTATTATTGACCTGTCTAACTAACCCATGCAAATAAAATAGGCTTTAAAACAATTTTACAATAGGTTTTAAAACCACTAACAGTAACAATACAAATACACAGAACAGGATTATACTAAAGCAGTCAGTAAACTATTTGAAAACAATAATTATGTTCCTTGACAACTACATTGGTGGAATTAGTTGTAATTATCTTCAATCTAAATTAACTACAAATGTACAGTTATCAAGAAAGATTTTATCCCCATTTAATATCCTGGTCACTATTAATAGTTCAAAATTTAAGTGACTAACCAGGAACTGTATTTGATACAACCTAATTAAAACTGGTAAATTATATAAAACCATTTCCAAGAATAATTAAGTAATCATTCCTCCTTTCCATAAGTAAATATATACTATTCTTGTGAAGGCACATGGTTCAGTGGTTAGCACAGTGGGCTCACAATCATGAGGTAGTGCATTCAGTTCCTGGACTGGTCAGTGTGTTGTGTTCTTGAGCAAGATACTTTATTTCATGTTGCTCCAGTTCACTCTGCTGTAGAAATGAGTTGCGATATCACTATTTCCAAGATTTCCATAAACAACCTTGCCTGGACTTGTGCCTCAGAGAGGAACTTTCTAGGTGCAATCCCATGCGAAGGAGGTCCTTCAATATAGTATTCTTGTATTTGTTAATATTTCTAACTTAACTCCTAATCATATTGTCAGTCTTCAATGAATTTCATAAACAAATGTCACTTTAGTCAGTACTTTAGTCAGTAAGAAGGGAACTAATGTACCTGGCCTTCTAAAAACTGTTCTAGATTAAAATATAGAGATATTATGGGGGAGGTTAGCATAGCTGAAGTGTTGTAGCTTAAAGGTTAGATGCAAAACATACAAGAAGTTAGTATAGTCAACCACCACAGCTTGGGAACAAGCACTATGCTTTCACTAATTGTTTTAGATGTCTATGTAGTTACAAGCAGACATAAACACTCTCTGGACTCTCCCACCCTTTGACTAAGTGGAACATCCAAAATATGACAGCTGGAGAAAGTGAGACTGAACTAGCCTCTGGACAGAACATACTACCTGATCCAGGAATTGAACTTATGATGTTATGATCATAAGCTGAATGCCCTCACCATTAAGCCACATGCTCTCACAGAGAAGGAATACAATTCTGGAAAAGACACAATAGGAGTGGCAAAGAGGATGTGTAGGTTTAAGTTTAGAGGTAATATACAGTGAGCAACTAGAAAATGTCATTTCTTTCCTTCCTTCTTTCTTTTTCACAACTTCTTAAGGTGGAAAAGAAAAGAAAAGAGAGAGAGAGAGGGGGGGGGGTCTGTGGGGATTACAACTGAATGAAGGGAGTCCACAGCTGTTGAATGTTGATGACTGAAAACAAACTAACCAGATACAATGTTTCATTTTTAAGGGTGGGGTACAGTATGCAAGATTGTTGCAGTGAGAACTGTTCAAGGTGTGTTAAGAATTAATGAAAGGTACACTTTATGTAGAGTTAGCAGCTATTCAAGGTTGAAGATTTTTCTTGTTCTGAAAAGAAACTAGAGATGTATAATACATGAAAGATTTCTATGGGAAGTTGTCCAAAATTGAAGGCCTAGCATTTGAACTGGCTAGTGTAGACTTAACCATCCCAAATTGACATTGTTCAAAGTAGTTTATGCTCAATTATTATTACTGGCTCAAGAATTACCAAAACAGCAACTTTATTTTACAAAACGCTCTGATTGCAAGATAAATTATGGTCTTTTGGAGTTAATCAAAAGATCAGAATTGTTTCCATAAAGGAGCCTTACCATTCCTATTAACTTGATGGTTATCTTTTATCTTTTACTTTTTACTTGTTTCAGTCATTCAAGACTGCCTTGAAGAATTTTTAGTCAAATGAATTGATTCCCAGTACTTTTTTTAAAGCCTGATACTTATTCTATCAGTCTCTTTTGCTGAACTACTAAGTTATGGGGATGTAAACACACCAGCACCAGTTGTCAAGTGGTGGTGGGAGACAAACACAGACACAAAGATACATACACACACAAATATATATATATATATATATATATATATATATAGATACACAAGACGGATGCAGCTCGGAATTTTGTCAGTGAACAAGTTGCGGTCTGAAAGCGCGGAAAATATTTTGGCAAATTAAATTAAAATGTTGAAGTGAATCTAACGGTTTTGTGTGTTTCTTAAATAGCATATAAACACCTTCTACGCTGCAATTGTTTCGTTCCAGCACACGATCTCAGATCAGGTCATTTGCTATGCAAGTACATCTCTGTAATGATTAAAAACACCATCATCATCATCATCGTCGTCGTTTAACGTCTGCTTTCCATGCTGGCATGGGTTGGACGGTTTGACTGGGGACTGGTGAGCCAGATGGCTGCACCAGGCTCCAATCTGATATGGCAGAGTTTCTATAGCTGGATGCCCTTCCTAACGCCAGCCACTCAGAGAGTGTAGTGGGTGCTTTTATGTGCCACCAGCACAAGGGCCAGTCAGGCAGTACTGGCATAGGCCACGGGTTATGGTCTCACTTGGCTTGCCGGGTCTTCT
>NC_068991.1:34860966-34863256 GCF_001194135.2 Octopus bimaculoides | reverse complement strand
GGCACATAAAAGACACCATTTCGAACGTGGCCGTTTTCGTGCGGCTGACACGTAAAAGCACCTACTACACTCTCTGAGTGGTTGGCGTTAGGAAGGGCATCCAGCTGTAGAAACTCTGCCAAATTAGATTGGAGCTTGGTGTAGCCATCCGGTTGCACCAGTCCTCAGTCAAATCGTCCAACCCATGCTAGCATGGAAAGCGGACGTTAAACGATGATGATGATGATGATGATACACACATGTACACACATACTCATATGCACACTCACGTGCACACACACACACACACACACACACACACACACACATGCACACACATACACATGCACACATACAACAGGCTTCTATGTACAATATCCACTCACAAGACTTTGGTTGGCTCGAGGCTATAGTAGAAGACACTTGCCAAACGTCCCACACAGTGGAACTGAACCTGGAACCATGTGACTGGGACAGGTGGTGGTGTGGTAAAAATGTAGAACTCTTTACAGTATTTGGTTTTGATTCTTTGAGTTGTGAGTTTGTCTCTGTTAGACCCCATTTTACTTTTTGTTGTGGGGTAAATAAAATAAATGCCAGTGAAATAGCTGGCTTGTTTCATTTACCATCTCCTGTACAGTTTTAGTCTTGCACTAATTAAAGAAGAGATTATCATTAAACTTGGAATCCACTGTAGAGTGGTTGGGTAGCAATACTAGAAACACCTTTAAATCACACTGGGCTGTTTACAGAAAAGTCAAACTTTCTTCTATTCAATTGGAAAATAATATTTTAATGTTTAGCAAAAATACAAATAGCTTATAAAAAGTTCACCATCTGAGTGGCTAATTCCTTGAATAAGACTATGCTTTTCCCATCAAGAGTGCTGTGCTGCAAATCCCCTTCAACTGAATTTCAGTTAATTCTTCAACACCTTCCGACTGTAAATTACAATTACCTTCTGAGTGTAATACACACTTTAATATGCTTGCTTTGTTATTGTAAAATGCAACATAGCATTTCCTTCATTGTTCAGTCTGTCCTTGAATGCCTAATGACCTCAGCCAGAATGGACATACATGGAGTGTAATAGCTGCTATTTTCTACATTTCAGTGTTAATGAGCTATTGATGCTGCTGCTATATTTTGTATATTTTCTTGGATGCAGATATAATTTAGAAGCTAAGAAGCTTGCTTTGCAAGCATAATCTCATTGTATGGAACCTTGTCTCTGTTTAATCATGCCTCGTAAGTAAAACTGAGTAGATAGAGACTATGTGGAAGCCTGTTGGATGGAAAATATGAAGAAGCCTGTTGGATAGACTGTAGCAGTAACAGGCCCAGCTTTGTCACATATTGTGTTACACTGATTTGGTGTGACATCATTTAAGCCTTCACATGTCTGTGGAATACTCAGCCATATACATCTTAATTCAATAAATAGGTAGTTCAATTGATCAAGCAATTAAATGCTCAGCTTTAAAACCAAGGAAGGATATCCTTCATATGGCCATTGGTGTGGTGCTAGTGAAGTTAGGTTGTAATGGTGTCAAAGTGTAGCTAATTCTTTTTATAGCTTTGTTTTAGTTACCATCATGGTTTGGACTGGTGTACACCATGTATTTACTGTTGAAATATTGATTAAGAATGGTGAATTTAGGTTTTCTCACCACACCCTGTATGTAAGACAATGAGCATAAAAGAAGACAACACAAAAGAGACAAGTTTTAACAAATACTGTATTAGTCTAATGCTTAAAAAAGAAGAGAAAGAGTCTTAACATTTCAGATGTTAGTTCTTTATCAGAAAAAGATAAAAGAATGAGAAATGATGGAAGGATAAATAAAAAGATTGGAAAAAAAAATGATTTAGGAGCCAGGTGGGAATGCAGTTCTATGGAGAAGGATTAGGAAGAGAAGAGAAACCAGAATAGGGGGAGGTGTGTGTGTGTGGGTGTATGTGTTTTTTTAGGGGGGTGTATGTTGGTGTGTGCAGGGGTGCAAGTATGGGAGTGTAAAGGCATAGGATAGAGGGATGTGGGAGGATGGTGTGTAAGTGTAATTTTTTTGAGAGAGGAAGATGTGGAGGAGATGGTGATGTGGCAGGTGTGAGTGTCAGATGAAAGGGAAAGTAAAAGCAATGTGGTATTTAAGAAAAGACACTGATGAAAAACTATAAATAATGAAAAGATATACAAAAAGTAGTTAAGTTATAACACTGGGGAAAAAGTCTTGAGATTATATGACAAGTACGATGTCTGGAGAAAGTAATAAAAGAAGGATAAAAAATGGATGAGAAGAACGGTAGGGAT
>NC_068991.1:34857214-34860838 GCF_001194135.2 Octopus bimaculoides | reverse complement strand
AGTAAGAAGATAGTGTTATTAAGATGCTGATATGAATATTGAAGCAGAACAGACCATGTAGTTTCCTGATTTACTCAATTATCAAGTGTCTCATGGTAAACTTACAACAGATTGAAAAAAACATACTCAGTTTTCAGTATGTGGCCTATGAATCCTTTCCAAATTGTAGCATCTATTGAGAATTGTTATTATAGTTACAACAGACAACTAGCTTATAACAAACATTCACAGCACCATCACTTTTTGAACCTTCAATGTCAGCTGTTCTTGCTATTACAGAATCCACAAAGCATTGGATTGTTCAACTTCTAACAAAAAACTTGAGCTAGAATTAGACTGTCCAACTCAGAAACACAGTTGGATCCAAAATGGCTTTAAAAGCCAGGTGTTGTCCAGCAACACCTGCAAATTCACCATTTTGGGAAGTAGTAGCTGTTCCCTGGTAGAAATTGGCTTATTATTTTATATATCTTGTTCAATATGTAGTACAAAGGATTGTTTAGATTGATCTTGCTGCAACAGCAAACTATGTTCTTGGTTAGATCCATAGGAAAATTCACCACCTCTGTATCTGGAAATAGTGGCTATATCTGAGTTATAGAATAAAATAGTTATCATTAAATAATCATTAGAAATGGCTCATTCACATGCAATATAATTAAGTGGGCTTATTCACAAATAACAGAATGAAAATTACTCATTCCCACAATGTAGATAGCTCATTCAGAATGAAAATCATTCATACACACATGCTAAAAGCAGATGGCTCATAATTGAATGATGTTGGTTCATTCACACATAACTGCTTGGAGATGGCTTTTTTAAATATGATATAATGGAGACAAATTATTCACAGAAATCAAATAGAAATGAGTTATTCACAGATAACAGAATATAAATACATCATTTACCATTACACATAATAGATTGAAGATGACTTAATAGCAAATAGTTGAATGGATATGGCTCATACACACAAACCAGAATGAATAGAGCTCATTTATAGAAAATGGAAAATATATTGTTCATTAGAGAATGGAAATAGCACATTCTCATGTAACAGAATAGAAATATGTCTTTCGCATGTATCAGAATGGAAATGAACCATTCACACATAACAGAATGGATAAGATTTTTCCACATATAAGAGACCAGATGTAGACTGGAGATGACTCCTTCACTCATAACAGAATGGAGATGGATCACTCATACATAACAAAATTTAAATTGCTCAGAATGGAGATGGCCCATTCACAGAAAATGGAGATGGCCCATTCACACAAAAGAAAATTAAGATAGCTCGTTCATGTACATCTGAATGAAGATGGTTCATTCACATACATTTGGATCATTTACACATAAGAGAATTGAGATAATTCATTCACACATGGCAAAATGGGAATGAATCATGGACACATAACATAAATGGAGATGGCTCGTTCTCACATAATGGAATGGAAATGAATCATTCACACATGAACAATGGAGATAGCTCATTCAAATATAACAGAATGGGGATGACTCATTCACATGTAGCAAGACTTGAAACTGAGTTATCAAATTACAAAGGTTAAGTCATACACAGCACAACCTTGTTCTTATAAGAGGTCAATTTTTTTTTTTTTTTTTTTTTACACAACAGAACAGAGATATTCACATTCACACATAACAAAATGGGAATAACTTATTCACACATAACAGAATTGAGGTAACTTATTCACATATACAATAACGGATTTGCTCATTCACATATAACACAATGGACACGTTTGGTGTAAGTAATTCACACATAACAGAGATGGATCATTCACACATAACAGAATGACAGTGGCTTATTCACTCATAACAGAATGAAAATGTTTCATCCACACATAACAGAATTGTCAGAGTACTTTCATACATAAGAAAGTGGAGGTTAGTCATTCAACTACAGCTGGTTCATTTGCACAAAATGTATGGAGATGGTGCATTCACACACAGAATGAAAGAGATGCTGCATTAACATTAAAAAAAAAGATAGAGTGTCGTTTAAACTTAAGAATATGGAGGTCAATCATTCACACAAAAGAGAATGGACATGGGTCATTCACATTTAACAGAATGGTGATGTTCATATACAACCAAATGGAAATGTGTCAGTCACACATATCAAAAAGGAAATTGCTCATGTGCATATTTGAGAATGGAGATGAGTCCTTCAAATAAAATAGAATGGAGATGAGTCCTTCTCACATATCAGAATGGAGATAGTTCATTCACATATAAAGCAGTTATGATGAATCATTGATATATAACAGAATGACAGTGACTCATTCATGCACAACAGGATGAGCCTCTGCTCCAGGGTGAGGATGGATAATGCTCATTCACACATAAGAGAATAGAAATAAATTGTTCTTCAATCAAGAGCACAGTTACTATTCTCAAACTCTACTCATTTTAGTATTTTCCAGTAATTTCACAAACATCTGTCCTTTTACCAGTATGGTAAATCTTATTTGTAGAACATAGTAAAAAATCACAAAAGCTGCTATGTTTATCTATCATCAATTTTTGATTAATTATTCTATAACTTATCCTTGTATGCTTCAATTACTCCCCATACCAACTTCTCTACTAAATGTGTAACTCTAAGCTTCTATATCTAATGTGTAATCTACCAAACTGAAATTAAACTTATGTCCATAGCTAGTAAAGTACCTTTCTATCTCACTACTTGCACACAGTACATAAACATTCATCTACATTCTAACATCTCATCAAACCTACTTCCATTGTACCAATAGTAGTGAAATACAAAAACAAAAACAAACAGCAACTTTCCAGATGGTATTCAGTTGAATACTGGCTCAAATTTTGCTCATTGACAGAGATTCATCCAAAAACAATCTACAGTATACCGTTACCCTTATCCCTCTCTGATTCTTCTACCTCTTACTATTTCTGCTGCTCCCTTGAACTAACAAGTCTCTACCTTCTTCACTGTTGTCCACCCATTTCTCTCTCCTCTAAATTTCCCAACTGTTTCTCATCTCTGTTCTCATCCTGCTTTCAACAATTTTTCCACTCATTCTTCCACAGAGCCAGAGTTATTTGGAATCCCTTTCCACTTTAATTTTTCTTCCAAAATTTACCTAGAGAAAGTGAACATCAGCTGAATCAGTCACATCAGTATGTAATGTAGAGCCTACATAGGCCCAAAGAGCTACTCTTTTCCTTTTAATTAATTTTTTTTTAATTGTCAGATATTTTGAAGGTTGTCAAGTTTAGTAGGTCATAGATTACAGATCAATTTAAGCCAGTATTAACATCCATCATTATTTTAGCACTGTTAATCCTTAAAAACTTGGCTTTTAGATTTGCTTATGTCAAAATTCTAATACCAATATTTTTGTATTTTTTCCATTCATGTGAAGAAGCTATTGCAGAAAATGTATCTAGTTTGAATAACTTTGGGAAAAAATAAGTGTAATAATAGTTAAAACTGATGACAAAAGAGGAGGTGGGGGAGGAAAAGAAAGGGGAAGAGAAGGTGGAGGAGGAGAGATGCATTGGGTGATCTACAAGGGAGATGGTCAGAACATTGTAGTAAAGGAAGCTTATTAAATAATTTTAAACATCCAT
>NC_068991.1:34847214-34854714 GCF_001194135.2 Octopus bimaculoides | reverse complement strand
TAGCATCAGTGAATTTTATTCTTCTCGTGGAAGCATCAAGTTGATGTCAGAATCTTGCAGATTTCAATGTCTTTGGAACAAATTTCTTCCATGGATCAGTCATGTAACCCAAAATAATGGTATTAGTACCAGTGCTGAAAATGCACTGTAAGAGCTGTAGGTTTCCTGTTAGTTCTACATAGATGTTCACTTTTCCCCCAATTTTTGATGAAACATTTACATAATTGTGCAGGTCAGTATAGTGTATTATTTTATGAAGGAGTCCAGATTGCTATATTTTTTTAGACTCATACAATATCCTCTAGTCACTGTACTTTTCTTTACAGCTCCTTATTAAAATATATTTGCAGTTATACGTAGGTATTTATATCATTTATGTGGAAAAGAGTAGATATAGAGAGAAGCTATTGAGAATTTGGGGTTTCAGAAACAGTTTTTGTATCCATCTGCTAAATATGAATATTTCTTTTGGCCAAATTTCATCCCTGTATCAGCAGTAAATTTTGTGATGAAATCCAGCTGTTTCTGAACAGTGTAAATATTTTGAGTATATACCTTTAGATTGCCCACAAAGAAATATAGATTACATTAGTGTCTCTTGTTGTATACCTAACATGTAACTTTTAGGAATTTTAGTAAAAGAAATGACTGAATTTTTGTGCTGAAAGAAACAGAAACATAGATAGAATGAATGAATGAATGAATGAATGAATGAATGAATGATTGAATGATTGAATGTATGTATGTATGTATGTATGTATGTATGAATGCACTTTGTGCATGTATGCATATACAGTTGTATGTATGCATGTTTTTCTTTGGAATCTATTTAAAATTTGTTTTCCTATGCAAAATTGAAGTCAGTCATTAATAAAGTAGCAAGACTCTTTTTTTTAGGCCAAAATAGGCTTTTGGAGTTTATGGTTACCTGAATTCATTAACGTATGCATATGTGTGTTGTGTGTCTGACACATTAGAACATAAGTGTATGTGTTTCATTACTGTTTATGTGCAAATGTGCATATGTACTCCATATGTACATGTGATTGTGTGCATATGTTTACCCAGGAATTTCAACTGGAAAATCCCTGAAATGTTTTACAATTTTTACTGTGTCTCTAATCATCTCTATGTGGAGAAGGCAAACCAGTTTGTTCTTTTCTTTTATGGCGATCCTAAGCATCTCTAGTTTTCTATGCATATCTGTTTGTTATGTAGCCCAGTGCACCTATGATCGTCCTTGGGGTAGCAACTGTTATTTCCTATTTGCTTACCCCTAGAAAGTATGAAAGATGGCTATTTCCTTCAAACTTTGCTTTTGTTACATTTATTTAAACCTCAAAAAATCTCACTCAACACATAGCTACAATGCTCCCCCACTACTCCTGTTCATGATCAGAGATGCACATATTGTCAGGGGCATGCTCAAGTGGCTAAGGTCAAGCAACTGGCAAGTAAATCTGCAGTATTGAACAGAATATTTGCTTTAATGATATTTTTACTTAGCAACTCAGTGCTGAATCTGTAATGGAAAATAGGTCAGCTTCAAAGCATTGATGTGCAGGTCGCAAAAGCAAAGTTTGACGGGAATAGTAGTCACCCCTTTCTAGAAAGCAAGTAGGAAATAACACTTACAGACCAAAGACAAAAAAAAAAATTTTGTTACGCAGTGTAATAGGTACAAATGAAAATTTATAACTTGAATGTAAGAGCTGTAGGTTTCATGTTAGTTCTCCATAGATGTTCACTTTCCCCCCCAATTTTTGATGAAACATTTACATAATTGTGCAGGTCAGTATCTTGTGGGTTTTACATCAGTGGCTCAGGCCTCATCAAGTATCCAATCAAGTAGTTCAAAAGTTGATATGAATTCTGATACTGCAAGCACATTGTAGGCCACTGTTTTAAAGCATGCAGGGAGTTCTGAGGTTAATTTTTTCTTATCTAGCTGTTACACTGTGATGCATCTACACTGTTACACTGTGATGCATTTATTATAACAGGTACCATCATAAGAAAAATTTTTCATCAATCCTTAGGTAGCTGTAACATTCCTCATCATATGTAGGAGCAACAGTGTCATAAACAGAGGTACTGCTAATCTGGTTTACAGTTTTTCCACATTTCACAACCATGTAGGAACATTTATCCTAAACAAACTCTAACCCTATAGGTTTTGAGAGTATTGTAACCAAGTCAAGGCTCACTTTTATATTGTGCATATCCCTTCAAGTTATTTACAAAGAAGCAATGTGTAATCTTGGTACTTCTGTCTCTCTGTGAGCCTATGAGATATCCTTTAGATTTCCTCAACATAAATAACAAGGAGTTTCCTGAAAGTATTAACAACACCAGAGAGAGACAGTATCCTCTGCAATGCTGTAATTTATCAGTGATAACACAATCACTCCTAGTATTTAACTTCAAAATGTTAGCGCAAAATGAAATCAGGTCAGCTATGGCTTTGATTAGGTTTTCTGGAACTTTAGCAAGTTAAAGGGCTTTTATCATGCACAAATGTGGGACAGAACCAAATGATTTCTTATAGTGCAACCACATTGAAACAAGGTTCCTCCAATGCTGCTGTACCTCAGACATTTCAGGTTTGTTGATCAATAATTGCTTGGTATATCCCCAAACTCCCTTCTTACCAGCAACTTGTTCTACTGTGATAATATCATTTTCCCAATGGGCTTGAAGGAATAGGTTTTAATAGGCTATGTATATATTAGACATTAAATTCTGGCATGTAACTGGTCAGTTGTTCTTTGCCATTACAATTAGTAATGTACCAGTATCCAATAATGAAATCTCTCTCTATCATAACCTTTTTGTATTACCATTTCAAGGATGCCACTACCAATGCTGTATATCTTGGGTGTAACGCAGGCACACTAACTTCTTTAGATTTCTTCCATCCACAAAGCATTCCAATTAAATTCCTTCTCTTCATTGTTGATTTTTACTCAGAAGGAATATCTTCTCATGAAGGAGCTTCTATGACATTTATTGCTTGTCCCTTCATGATTCTATACACTGCTGCCAGGTTTTGGTTAAATCTTCTCATTAGTTTACTTTCAGTTACTCTCCTCTGATGTTGGAGTTTCTCACTGAGTGATCAGTTTGTAATCAATGGTTCTCTTTTCACTTTTGCTGAATATTATTTCTATAGTCTTCTTCACTTTTTGATGGTGAGCCATACAATGAGTTGCTTTTTTGGATGAAATAATTATTGTCACATGGCCAAGAATCTTTTGTAAATCAGCAATCTTTCTCTCTGTATTCAAAACTCACAATGACACATTTTCCATCAATTCTGTTTTGTTTACTTCTTGATTAACTTCTATATACTGCTTTACAGTGGTTAACATGGCATATAAACAAGCATTAATTTGTCAGAATGAAGGTTCATTAAAGTGTTGTAAATGTTCCTCTTAAATTGAAAGCTCTTAATATTGTCTTTTTCTTCAAGAGAATATTTTAAAGCGAAAGTTTTTTTTTTTAACTATTTTATTAAGGGTATATCCCATCAGTATGTATTCCTGATTATGCAACACTGACTAAGGTTTGCCTGGTAGCTATTATAGAAGTAACAGCTGTCTTAGCTTGTAATGCAGACTGGCTGACAGGCAGTGATGGTATCTGTTAGAGTAAAATTAATGTGTGTGTGTGCGCGTGTGTGTTTGTGTACGTGCATGCATGTGTACATGTGTACGTTCGTGTGTGTGAGGACTGGCTTTAAAGAAAGCAAAGGACTTGTCAAAAATTTGTTGGATGAAAAGAAAGTGGCTCTTGAAAGTTGCTTTCATGTTCCATGTTGGGAAGTGAATGAGATAAGCTAGAGAAAGATTTGAAAGAGTGTAAAGCTAAGGTCCAGTGAGAGTTGTGGGTAGTAAAGGATGCATGGTAGGGAAATAAAAGCCCACAAAATTCAGATATCTGCTGACATAAGTGATTCAAAATCTCTGTACCATCAGCTGTGTGTAATCTATGCCCCACTCATCCATCCTCTGACTTTGCACCTCTATGAGCAAAAGCTGCTAATATGTTGGTGCACAAGCAAAATGAAATCTAGGTCCAGTGGTGACAGCATTTTAGCGATGGCTTGAACCATGAAGCTGTAGTAAATCCTTCTGTAATTGAAGGGTTTGCACAAGTGCCTAAATTCTATCAGCATGATGATCCACCCACTAGTGATGAAATAATGGTAGCTGTAAAACTGATGAATACCTGCAAAGCCCCTGAGAATGATGGCATTGCTGCTGAATTGGTTCAGAAAGGTGGTGATGAGATACTGGGGTTTTTATCCACCATATTTCATACAGTGTGGATTAGAGGCAAAACCCCATATGAGTGGAAAGATGCCACTCTTTGTATAAGAAAGGACCCAAAGTCATATATATCTACAGTGGGATCTCCCTGTTGTCAGTTGTTAGCAAAACTTTTGCAAAGATACTTCTCAGTTGATTGCTGGACCATGTTGCTCCAGGCATACTTACTGAGGCATAATGTGGATTTCAGCCTAATCAAAGTACAACTGACATGCTCTTTACAGCCCTATATATTCAAGAGAAGTGCAGAGAACAACAACTTGATCTGTACCAGGGTTTCATCATCTTACCAAGACTTTGACACTGTATATAGACCAACTCTTTGGGGTGTCATTCTCAAGCTAGAATGTCTGGAAAAGTTCACAGGGTTCCTTTGATTCCTTTATAACAATATGGAAGCATGGGTTTGTGTCAGTGGTGAACTACTAGAACCTATATCAGTTGAATCCAATACTATACAAGGTGATCTGGCTCCAGCATTGTTCACCATCTTCTTTGCTATTACCTTGCAAACCTTTGTGCATAGTGATGCTGGTATATATCTACATCTGTTACCATACAATAGGAAAGCTTTTCAACGTTTGTAGTTTTACTGTAGTAACAAAATCTCTCATGGTTCTCATTCATGATCTCCTTTATGCTCATGATTGCAATCTGTAACCCACATTGCGGAAGACCGGCAGCTCCTGATGGATTGCTTTCTATACATGTGTGGTGAATTTGGAATTATAATTAGTCTTTAAGAAGATTGGTTATGCTACAGCCAGTACTAGGCAAACAATATATCCCACCATTGATATATATCAAGGGCAAAAAGTTAGAAGTTATGGATACTTATCTATCTTGGTAGCACACTATCTACCTTCTTTCTCAAATATCTACAGTCTTCTTTACACCACACATAGTAATCCATGGGATTACAATCAAGGAATTAGGAGGCCAAAAATTGGGAATGGTGGAGTTGTAGAAATTCTCTGACAATCCCTTCTGACTCTTTCCAGAGGTATGGCAAGGAACTGAATCCTGCTGCCACACATGTGAACTTCAAGCAGCAATTCTCTCCAGCCAGGGTTTGACCACAATCTCCAGTAGCTTCACATAACCATGTGAATTGAACCTACTGCTTTATTCAAAAATGTGAGGCAGCATGAAGTCACCATCACTGGAGACACACCCAAAGATCATTACAGTTTAGGGGAACTTGGTTTTCATAACACTGGGTCATCCCATCAACTTGTTATAAAAGCAGGTAGTAATTTTACCTCGTACTTATTCTTAGTGCAAATTTTGAAGAGTGCAGTTTGATTTTAACAATTATTTTTCAAAGCTATAATAGAAGTAACAAAGGAGCATATTCAGAATATTTTGCTTTATGAGTTCAATAAAGGCAGCAATGCAACAGAAAGTGTGAGGAATATTAATGCAGTATATGGGGATCTGACAATAAGCGTAAGCCAATGTCAGTGGTGATTCCTGAAATTCCGAGCCAGAAACTACAGCCTAGAAGACAAGTCTCACCCTGGAAGATCTATAAAGCTCGACGAGGACATTCTGCAAACCCTGGTGGAACAAAATACCATCATAACTGTTGAGGAACTAGCTAGGATTTGGTTATTCAACCTTTCGACACCTGTGTGCCATTGAAAAAGTCAGAAAATTGAGTCAATGGGTTCCTCACAAACTTTCTGAGTCTAATCATGTACAGAGAGTGAATGTGTGCTCTTCTTTGATGTCACATCTCATGAATGAACCTTTTTTGGACTGAATAGTGACTGGTGATAAGAAATGGGTTCTGTATAAAAATGTCAAGTGCCAAAGACAGTGGGTAGGGAAAGGAGAAACACCAGTGCCCCAGGCTAAAGAAGGTCTTCCCCCACATTATCTCTTTGGTGGGATATGAATGGTTTAGTCCACTTTGAACCTTTAAACCCAAACCAAACAATGACAGAGAAGATCTATTGTGAGCAGCTTGAGTGGCTTAAGTCAGCACTAGAAGAAAATCAACCATCTTTTGTTTCAAGACAGAAGGTGTTCTTCCATCAGGATAATACTTGGCCACATACAGTGAGGATGACATTTCAAAGGCTGGAGCAGTTTGAATGGGGAAACGATGCCCCACTCACCATATTTGCTGGACATTACCCCATATGATTATCATTTATTCCGCAGTCTTCAAAATCATTTGGACGGAAAAAATATGAACAGTAGTGGAGGAGTATTTTTCATCACGACAAGGAAGAGGGGCTTTGCAAGTCTACCAGATAGATGGAAGAGCATTGTAGAAAATGAAGGACAGTATATTTTAGATTAAAAAAAGAACTTTGTTTATCCTAATTTTGAAAAATAAAAGAAGTATGAAAATCTGCATTATTCATGGGATGACCCAATACATGGGACTTGTCCATGTCATGTCTTATAGCTGTTACAGTGTTCACAGATCATTGAGCAGCAGTCACAATGTCAACATTTTGATACCTGGCACGAATCATCATGATACAGGTAACTCTTTTCCAATATTCAGATGGCTTCCAGTCCTCCATGTCAGCTAATTTTTTTCTCAACAACAACTTTAATTTTTCAGCTCACCAATGTGTAATATATATATCTATATGTACATATGTGTGTGCATGTATATATATTTATGTATGTGTATATGGAGGTGTAGATATATGTGTATGTTTGTGTATGTATGTGTGTATATGTTTGTACATATATATATGGTTGTCCCTTGTTGCTCTTCTGATGGTCGTCCCTTGTCATGATGAAAGAGCTTGTGTGTGCCAATGATTCTGAGAGCAATACTGTCTGGAGTCTTAGACTCCTGGTAAGCCCACCCATGGTATTAGCTGTCAGAAGTGAAAGTAGAAAAATCTGACAAGGAACGTTACTGCTGGTTTGAGTTGATTCTTTGGCTACGGACAGCTAATACCATGACTGGCCGGAGCGAGCTATCTGTCTGTCTGTCTCTCTCTCTATCTCTATCTATCTATCTATCACTCGAAAGTTATTGGAACAAATTTGACACCTATATCCATGTGTTTGAAAACACACAGAGTATAAGGGTACTACTAAAGCAGAGTGGTCCCGAACGCGCAGTCGCGCGTCCGCGCTAGCTAGTCGTGAGTGGTCGATCCTATTATTTTTAAACTTCAAACTTCATTTGTTTTCT
>NC_068991.1:34842038-34844858 GCF_001194135.2 Octopus bimaculoides | reverse complement strand
ATATACATCTCTCTCTCTCTCTCTCTTTCTCTCTCTTTCTCTGAAAGTATCTGTCATTACAGTATCGAAATGTGATTGTTTCAGTTAGTGGAATAGTTTCATTTTTAAAGTGAAAGTATTTGACATGAGTGTTTTTGTTTCACTTTTGACACGTAAAACTTAAATAGTGGAGGAGATATTATATTGCTGTGGGCTCGAACTCTGCAAGAAGTTAAAATTTTTTTTGACTAAAACACAACTGGAACCCTAAGTAAGGCATCTGTAAAATTTGAATGAAATTGGTTGCGTAGTTCTCGAGTTTTAGGGATTCACACAGACAGACACACATTCTCATTTCTATATATATAGATATAGATTACTTCCATCTTTACTAATTTAACCTCAAACTTCGTTTAAATTGTATTTTAAACGAAAAAATCGTTACAATTAGTTTTTGCATATAATATTTCTGTTAGTTTATATAATAATAAACTTAAAGTTAATTATGGAACGTTTATAATTTTGATATTTTTAATAGTATTTTTGTATCTTAATATAATAAGTATTTCATATATTTATTGTGCTTTTACTTATTAATTTTTCTATATGTGACCATGGATTTTCATCGATGAGTTCTTTTCTCTAAAACTATATCTTAATATATAAAGCTGAAGTTGTGTATCTGTGTGAAACCTTTTTATAAGTTTATAGAAATCCACATTCTTAGGGTCCAGGTTGTGTTTTTGTCAAAAAATATTTTTAACTTCTTGCATAGTTCGCGCCTACAGCAACATAATATGGTGACTTCACATCCACAATTTAGTCATTTTTCCTAAGCAAAGATGAATACAGTTGTACTATTGGAAGCTATAGGGTCACCCGAACATAACAGATGAGCATTATTTCTAATTCAACGGTACAACAGTGTAAGACTACCCTTTCAGATATACTTTCATTGTGATTTCTGCAATGTGGTGCATAAATTGTCAAGTAAATGAGAAGCATCTTTGCCTCCACTGATTCAGTTGCAAAGTGTTGAGTAAATTTATTTTCTTGCAGACCTACTTTGAGTCTTTTTATTATCACTAGGGATAGAAGAATGGTTAGTGAGAGCTGTGAAAGCCATGTACAGGGACACTGTCAGTGCGGTGAGGGTTGGCAATGAGTACAGTGAAGAATTCCGGGTGGAGGTAGGGGTCCACCAAGGTTCAGGCTTCAGCCTCCCTATTTATCATAGTCCTCCAGGCAATAACAGAGGAATTCAAGACAGGATGCCCCTGGGAGCTCCTCTATGCTGACGACCTTGCTCTAATTGCTGAGTCACTATCAGAACTAGAGGAGAAGTTTCAGGTGTGGAAGCAAGGATTAGAATCGAAGGGCCTTAGAGTCAACCTAGCTAAAGCCAAAGTCCTAATAGGTAGGAAGGCAGACAAACCACAAAT
The DNA here is from genome assembly GCF_001194135.2 of Octopus bimaculoides. Taxonomy (NCBI): domain Eukaryota; kingdom Metazoa; phylum Mollusca; class Cephalopoda; order Octopoda; family Octopodidae; genus Octopus; species Octopus bimaculoides. The sequence continues at coordinate 34,843,437 of NC_068991.1, read as the reverse complement.
CCCTTCAGGTAGATGACCCAGCTCGATCTGTAGAAAAAGCGTAGGTAGAAACTCTATAAGATGTACCCAGTGTAAGCTATGGACACATAAGAGGTGCAGCAATATCAAAGGAAGGCTAACTGGGAAGATAGTTTTTGTATGTGGCAGATGCTCAGGAGCTATAAACACTGAAAATGTGCAGAGAACAACTTCCACCACATTCCAGGGAGAAAAACTAGAAGTAGTTGATAGCTTCCGTTACCTAGGTAACCAAGTCAGTAGCGGGGGAGGGTGTGCTGAAAGTGTAGCTGCTAGAATAAGAATAGCCTGGGCAAAGTTCAGAGAGCACTTAGCTCTGCTGGTGACAAACGGCCTCTCGCTCTGAGTAAAAGGTAGATTGTATGATGCATATGTACAAACAGCCATGCTACATGGCAGTGAAACATGGGCTGTGACTGCTGAGGACATGCATAAGCTCGCAAGGAATGAAGCCAGTATGCTCCACTGGATGTGTAATGTCAGTGCGCATACTCAACAGAGTGTAAGTACCTTGAGAGTAAAGTTGGACCTAAGAAGCATCAGTTGTGGTGTGCAAGAGAGACGACTGCGCTGGTATGGTCATGTGGCGAAAATTGATGAAGATAGCTGTGTGAAAAAGTGTCACACCCTAGCAGTTGAAGGAACCTGTGGAAGAGGTAGACCCAGGAAGACCTGAGATGAGGTGGTGAAGCATGACCTTCGATCATTAGGCCTCACCGAGGTGATGACTTTTGACCGAGACCTTTGGAAATATGCAGTGCATGAGAAAACCTGGCAAGCCAAGTGAGACCATAACCCGTGGCCTATACCAGGGGTGTAACCAGCCCACTTATGCGTACCTTTCCTTCATTGGACACTAAACTCTGCTTGCAAAGACCTGTTGAGGCAAGTGAAATCAAAATTGAATCAAATTCGATGAATGGCACCCGTGCCAGTGGAGCGCTAATAGCACCATCCGAGAGTGATCGTTGTCAGAGTAGCTGATTGGCTTCCATACCGGTGGCATGTAAAAAGCACCATTCGAGTGTGATCGTTACCAGCTTCGTCTTACTGGCACTTGTACCAGTGGCACGTGAAAAAACATTTGAGCGAGGTCATTGTCAGTGCCACTGGACTGGCTCCTGTGCAGGTGGCACGTGAAAAACCCCATTTGAGCATGGCCGTTACCAGTACTGCCTGACTGGCCCTCATGCCGGTGGCACGTAAAAGCACCCACTACACTCTCGGAGAGATTGGCGTTAGGAAGGGCATCGAGCCATAGAAACTCTGCCAGATCAGATTGGAATCTGGTGCAGCCATCTGGTTCGCCAGTCCTCAGTCAAATCGTCCAACCCATGCTACCATGGAAAGCGGACATTAAACGATGATGATGATAATGGTG
>NC_068991.1:34838033-34840306 GCF_001194135.2 Octopus bimaculoides | reverse complement strand
TAAAATCAATTTATAAAAAATTAAATTGAGCCTTATAGATAAAGTATATATAAAATATATATAGTTTTAGGGAAAATAACCAATTTTCAAGAACTCATCGATGAAAATCCACTATCACATATAGAAAAATTAATAATTAAAAGCACAATAAATGAGTATAATATAAAGTAAAGTAAATATCATAAGATAAATATAATAAAAAGATTACACGTGTTTCATAACCAATTTTCAAATAGAAAAGAAATTTAAATCGATTAAAATCAATTGAAATGAAAGTTAAAACCCTCATTTGAACCACCAAAAAATTTTACACTGTAAATAACAGATTCAACAGTATATGAGCAAGCAGATTGAAAAAAATCTCTCACATACCTATATAGCATAAAGCTGTATATTTAATGATATAGGTGTATATGTGAACCAGTTTCTGGTTTAATACAAAAATCTTACCTTCTTCAGCATATCTTAACCCTTTGAAACGCCCTTCCCTATCTGCCACATTGGAATCTGTTGGTATCCTAAATTGCTTAGCACCAAACTGTGGACAGCCTCAATGTGAAAAGTACTACTCAACAGCAAATATATTCAGAAGTGAATATTTATATAGATATTAACATTGTTATTATTATCGACACCAGCAGATTTCAACATGGCGGTTTGGGAAGGTGTTTCAAAGGGTTAAGATATGTTGAAGAAGGTAAGATTTTTGTATCAAACCAGAAACTGGTCCACATATATACCTGTACCATTAAGTATATAGCTTTATGCTAGATAGGTATGTGAGAGATTTTTTCAATCTACTTGCTCGTATACTGTTGAATCTGTTATTTTCAGTGTAAAATCTTTTAGCAGTCCAAATAAGAGTTTTAACTCTCATTTCTAGCGAGTAGACACTTTAATGTGTCCTTATGATCACTATAATTTTAATTCTATAGCTATATAATGCTGATTTAGGCCTGCAACCACCTATATTGATATTGTTGTTATTATAAACTGTAATGCCTTCGATAATAACAACAATATTAATATATAAATAATATCATCATCATCATCATCATCATCATCATCATTGTTTAATGTCCGCTTTCCATGCTAGCATGGACGATTTGACTGAGGACTGGTGAAACCAGATGGCTACACCAAGCTCCAATCTGATTTGGCAGAGTTTCTACAGCTGGATGCCCTTCCTAACGCCAAAAACTCCAAGAGTGTAGTGGGTGCTTTTATGTGCCACCGGCACGAAGGCCAGTCAGGCGGTACTGGCAATGACCACATCCAAAATGGTGTATTTTACGTGCCACTTGCACAGGAGCCAGTTCAGCAACGATCTCGCTCGAATGTCTTTACACATGCCATCCGGCACAAGTGCCAGGTAGGCGATGCTGGGCACAGGTGCCATGACGGTTTCGCTTTTGCTTGTCCCAATAGATCTCCGCAAGCTGAGTTTTGTTTCCAATGAAGAAGACGACATTAGCATGGGTGCCAGACATCGGACTTAATTCGATTTCAATTTGACTTGCCTCAACAGGTCTTCGCAAGCGGAGTTTAGTGTCCAATGAAGGAAGGTACGTATAAGTGGGCTGGCTGAGGCCTTCGATTTAGGTCTCACTTGGCTTGCCGGGTCTTCTCACACACAACATATTTCCAAAGGTCTTGGTCAGAAGTCATCACCTTGGTGAGGCCTAATGTTCAAAGGTCGTGCCTCACCACCGCATCCCAGGTCTTCCTGTGCCTATCTCTTCTACAGGTTCCCTCAACTGCTAGGGTGTGGCACTTTTTCACACAGCTATCTGCATCCATTCTCGCTACATGACCATAACAGCGCAATTGTCTCTCTTGCACACCACAACTGATGCTTCGTAAGTTCAACTTTTCTCTCAAGGTACTAACACTCTGTCTAATATGCACACTGACATTACACATCCAGAGGAGCATACTGGCTTCATTCCTTGCAAGCCTACACGTCATCAGCAGTCACGGCCCATGTTTCACTGCCATGAAGCATGGCTGTTCGTACACATGCGTCATACAGTCTGCCTTTTACTCTGAGTGAGAGGCCCCTTGTCACCAGCAGAGGTAAGAGCTCTCTGAACTTTGCCCAGGCTATTCTTATTCTAGCAGCTACACTTTCAGCGCACCCTCTCCCACTACTAACTTGATCACCTAGATAGCGGAAGCTATCAACTATGTCTAGTTTTTCTCCCTGGAATGAGGCAGAAGTTGTTTTCTGCACATTCACAGTGTTTATTGCTCCTGAACATCTGTTACATACA
>NC_068991.1:34836696-34837584 GCF_001194135.2 Octopus bimaculoides | reverse complement strand
TGTGTGTGTATGTGTATGGACTTAAGAAGCTTTAGATGTGGTGTGCAAGAGAGATGACTGTGCTGGTATGGTCATGTGTTGTGAATGGATGACAGCTGTGTGAAAAAGTGTCACACCCTAGCAGCTGAGGGAACCTGTGGAAGAGGTAGACCCAGGAAGACCTGGGATGAGGAGCTGAAGCACAACCTTCAAACATTGGGCCTCACCGAGGCTATGAGAAATGGCCGAGACCTTTGGAGATATGTTGTGCTTGAGAAGACCCGGCAATCCAAGTGAGACCATAACAATGGCTTATGCCAGTGTTGTATAACCATCCCATTTAAGAGTAGTCTTCAATCATTGGACAATAAACTACGTTTGCAAAGACCTGTTGAGGCAAGTGAAATCGTTGTTGTGGCCAATGACAGTACTGCCTGATTGGCACTCATGCCAGTGGAACATTAAAAGCACCATTCAAGTGTGATCATTGCCAGGGTTGCTGACTGGCTCCCATGCTGGTGGCACGTAAGAAGCACCATTCAAGCATGATCGTTGCCAGTGTTGCCTGACTGGCTCCTGTGCTAGTGGCACATAAAATGCACCATTCAAGCTTGGTTGTTGCCAGTGCCGCTGGACTGGCTCCTGTGCAAGTAGCATGTAAAAAGCACCATTTGAGCATGGCCAATGCCAGCACTGCCTGACTGGCTATTGTGCCGGTGGCACGTAAAAGCACCCATTACACTCTCGTAATTGTTTGCGTTAGGAAGGGCCTCCAGCTGTGGAAACTTTGCCAGATCAGATTGGAACCTGGTGCAGCCTTCTGGCTCACCAGCCCCTAGTCAAACCGTTCAACGCATGCCAGCATGGAAAGTGGACGTTAAACAATGGCGATGATGATGATGTATATGT
>NC_068991.1:34835637-34836140 GCF_001194135.2 Octopus bimaculoides | reverse complement strand
ATTCAGTGTGTAGTGTTAAGTTGGTGGTTAAGAACAATACAATACCATAAAAAGACATACACAAATATTCATGTAAAAAAGTAAGAATAAACTTAAAATAAAAATAAAACTTAAAATAAAATAAAACTTAAAATAAAAAATAAATAAAATAAAAACTAAAAAACTAAAAAATAAAGGGAGTCATATCGGTGGGGCGGGTAATCTAGGAAGTAATAAGAGAAAGACTGGATAGTCAAGTAAGCTACATCTAAGCTATTTCGATGGGTTGGTGAAGGGTGGTGAGGAACAATCTAAATGTAGAAGAAGATAAAGTGATAAATAGAATAGATACAGAGATCTTAAAGGTCGTAAGGGATAGATATGTATGAGCTGTGTCTGTCTATCTCAGTGGTGGGTCGTAAATAAGAAGTGTCATGCCAGAATAGACTTGGAACATGAAACGTGAAACATGAAATTCTTGTGGTCAGTGGTCAGTGGTCAACCTAAGCGAATTACAACTTAAG
>NC_068991.1:34828185-34829596 GCF_001194135.2 Octopus bimaculoides | reverse complement strand
CATACATATATATATATATATATATATATACACATATTTATATATGACGGTACCATGGTAGATAAAGCAATTAAGAATATGAAGACAGGGAAGGCCCCCGGCCCATCAGAAATCACTGCTCAAAATATCTGGCAGTGTCGGCTATAGCCTAGTCACCCGTATTGTTAACCAGGTGATACACGAAGGAGTCATACCCAATGGCTGGTGTAGCAGCACCATAGTCAACTGCTACAAAGGTAAAGGTGACGCTTTAGATACAAATAATTACAGGGGTATCAAGTTGTTAGATCAGGTAATGAAAGTGACGGAGAGGGTCACAGCCCAACTACTTAGGGAGCGAGTCAGTTTACATGAGATGCAGTTTGGCTTCGTGCCTGGGAAAAGCACCACTGATGCTATATTTCTGGTAAGACAGCTTCAGGAGAAATACCTAGCCAAGGACAAACCTCTGTACCTGACTTTCGTTGACATGGAGAAAGCCTTTGACAGGGTCCCCCGATCCCTCATCTTGTGGTCAATGAGGAAACTAGGGATAGAAGAATGGTTAGTGAGAGCTGTGCGGGCCATGTACAGAGACGCTGTCAGTAAGGTGAGGGTTGGAAATGACTACAGTGAAGAATTCCAGGTGGAGGTAGTGGTCCACCAAGGTTCTGTCCTCAGCCCCCTCCTATTTATCATAGTCCTCCAGGCTATAAAAGAGGAATTCAAGACAGGCTGCTCATGGGAGCTCCTCTATGCTGATGACCTTGCACTAATAGCTGAGTCACTATCAGAACTAGAGGAGAAGTTTCAGGTGTGGAAGCAAGGACTAGAATGGAAGGGCTTTTGAGTCAACCTAGCTAAAGCCAAAGTCCTAATAAGTAGGAAGGTAGAAAAAAACACAAACCCCTTCAGGTAGATGGCCCTGCTCGATCTGTAGAAAAGGTGTAGGTAGAAACTTTATAAGATGCACTCAGTGCAAGCTATGGACACATAAGAGGTGCAGCAATATCAAAGGAAAGTTAACTAGGAAGTTAGTTTTTGTATGTAGTAGATGTTCAGGAGCTATAAACACTGTAAATGTGCAGAAAACAACTTTTTCCACATTCCAGGGAGAAAAACTAGAAGTGGTTGATAGCTTCCGCTATCTAGGTGACCAAGCTTGTAGTTGGGGAGGGTGCACTGAAAGTGTAGCTGCTAGACTAAGAATAGCCTGGGCAAAGTTCAGAGAGCTCTTACCTCTGCTGGTGACAAAGGGTCTCTCTCTCAGAGTAAAACGCACACTGTATGACGCATGTGTACAAACAGCCATGCTTCATGGCAGTGAAACATGGGCCGTGACTGCTGATGACATGCGTAGGCTCGCAAGGAATGAAGCCAGTATGCTCCGCTGGATGTGTAATGTCAGTGTGCATACTCGACAGAGTGTAAG
>NC_068991.1:34824632-34826655 GCF_001194135.2 Octopus bimaculoides | reverse complement strand
ACACATACACACACACATATATATATATATACATACACACACACACACATATATATATATATATGACAGGCTTCTTTCAGTTTCTGTCTACCAAATCCACTCGCAAGGCTTTGGTCGGCCTGAGGCTATAGTAGAAGACACTTGCCCAAGGTGCCATGCAGTGGGACTGAACCCAGAACCATGTGGTTGGTAAGCAAGCTACTTACCACACAGCCTCTCCTGCGCCTATGTATGTATGTATGTATGTATGTATGTATGTATGTACGTAAGTATGTATGTGTATATATATGTGTGTGTGTGTGATTGTGTGTGTGTGTATGTTTATAGATGTATGTATGTATGTAGGAAAAGTTGAAAATGGAGACAAACACTTAAGATGTTATTTAGTCATTTATATCTTCATATCATCGACATGTTTCAATGGATGCATTCAAAATATATCCAACAGGATGAATAATGTTGAGTAATGCATCAATCTTATCAGTGAGGATATAAGCAACAGTGCTCATCAAATAGACATTTTAACAGATATAAGAAACTCCAATATATGTGACACACACACACACACACATATATGTGTGTGTGTAAATATATATATATATATATATATATATATATATATATATATATATATATATATATATATATATATATACATACATATACGTGTATACACACATAAATCAACACACGCACATACATAAACATATGCGCACATACATAAGTATACCTGCATATATGGAAAGTGAATTTGTGAAGGGTATGCTTGTAATTTGAAAATGCCATTGAAGAAACATACGCCATAGGGTGAGGGAAGAAGAAAAGGTATAGAGGAAGAAAGAGGCAATGAAAGAACAAGGTTAAAGGAGAAAGGGAGGAATGAGCAAAAAGAGAATAGATGATAGGTGAAGGGAAGAATATTGGTTATGGGAAGAAAGAATAAAGAATAAACAGAAATTATTATTAGGTGAGGGGTAGATATTTTTTGAAAAAGCAAAAGAGTGTTTTTTCCCAAGTAAACACCTGTAAACTCATTCATTAAAGGTGCTTACCAGTTTATGTTTAGAAAAGAGGATAGATAGTTGCTCGTCCATACAGAGAGGACAAAAAAATTTCCCTTTGTCATAGGGGAATGATCTGTATAAAATTTTCCAATCTAAAGAAAAAAGTTTGTTAGAGTCTTTAAGGTGCCAAATTAGCTTACTAAGTCCTGTAGAATTATGCTTATGACTATTTAAAGTTGAAAGACGATGTGATATACAGCATTTCAACTTCGTAGATGATAATCCAATATAAAAGAATTCCTTAGATCCAGAGGTAATTTTACATTGGTAAACAACATTTTTAATACGGCAATTTCCATTGAGGACTCTCTTTTTTTTCCTCTATACCTTTTCTTCTTCCCTCACCCTATAGCGTCTGTTTCCTCAACAGCATTTTCAAATTTCTATCATTCCCTTTACAACTTTGCTTCCCATATATGTATATGTGTGTATGTTTGTAAGTCTTCCTGTATGTATATGCATGTATATTTATGTATGTGTATATATATGTATGTATGTTTATGTGTGTGTGTGTACACGTGTATACATGTATATGTACATATATGTATATATATATATATATACATATATTTATATGTATATCATCATCATCATCATCATCATCGTTTAACGTCCGCTTTCCATGCTAGCATGGGTTGGACGATTTGACTGAGGACTGGTGAAACCGGGTGGCAACACCAGGCTCCAGTCTGATTTGGCAGAGTTTCTACAGCTGGATGCCCTTCCTAACGCCAACCACTCAGAGAGTGTAGAGAGTGTATATATATATATATATAGGTGAGAAAGTTGGTATGTGAAAGCACGTGGTTGGATGTATAAAAGATAATAAGAGTGAAAAAACTACAGAAGGCTTGTGTTACATGGTTAAAGTATATATTTAAATTATATCAGAAAAATGTTATAAAATCTTTTTGGTATATAAACATTGTATTTTGAGAAATAACCGGTTTCGTGTTGTC
>NC_068991.1:34821386-34824417 GCF_001194135.2 Octopus bimaculoides | reverse complement strand
AAACCTTTTTCATTCAAAAATACAAACCCAAACTTAACCATTGCTAACACATTTAAATAAGGAAATTCAACACCCCACTGAGAAAAAAGGGAAAAAAATATAGAACAAAACCATGGTAAATTAATCAAATTCTACCACCTCCTAGATTTCGATTATCTCCCCTATACCGGAAGAAATCCCTAATTACCTCCCCCTATCTAGAACTCTTCTTTTTCAGACTGGAGCGAACACGTTACAATGAAGTAGAGAAATTTGAAAAGACAACATGAAACCGGTTATTTCTCAAAATACAATGTTTATATACCAAAAAGATTTTCTAACATTTTTCTGACATAATTTAAATATATACTTTAACCATGTAACACAAGCCTTCTGTAGTTTTTTCACTCTTATTATCAAATTTGTTGTTGAAAATGCACCTAAATTTGAAAAACTTGTAATTGTTTGAAATAAATTTATTTACATATATACCAAACTAGTTTCAACAATATCTTTTGTTTATCAATGGTAAAAATTTTAAATTATGAATTAGAAAAACAGCTTTAAAAGTTTCAATGTTGACAAATTAAAATGTTCATAACAGACAAATTTAGAATTATGAAAACATGTTCAGAAATTTCGATGTTGACAAGTTTAAATGTTCATAACAGTCAATAATATTAAAACTGTACATCAATCTGTTTGAATGTTCAAAGCTCATTAGTGTTAGTAGTGATTGACAAGAAATGAATATCATCAAATGTGTGTGTGTGTGTGCGGCTGGGTAAAGGCATAACAAACCCTTTCATCCATTCTCCAGAAGTACCCTGTTGAGGTTTCACGTTTCCAATCCTGCACAACACAGCATGGCCCAACAGCATGTCTGTTTTCTATGTCATCGATGTTTGAACTATATAATGCAAAATGTTCAAACAAAAAAACAAACTGCTGTTGTGACTCACAGCCATTTGAGTTTGACTGCATGACCAACTTCCAGAAGCTATGCTTGCCACCTGCAATTAGTCCCCCCCTGTGTTCTCTCCCCTGTTTAGTCGGACGAGTAGATACAGGGTGTTCCAGAATTAATGATAATTTGAGTGAAATTGAATGCATTTTTTTTTTAAACTATTTTTTATTTATGTTTATCATGTTTAATATGTGTTAAAAGTGTATAAATTTTGAACTTTCTTTATAATTTTATTTTTATTCCTGAGGGACCCCTCTTATTTGTCCATGATAGCTTTTTTTCAATTTGGCAGCAATTATTTTCTTTACCTTTATCCCCAAGAGGGAGTAATCGTTTACTTGAGCCTAACGAACACATTCAGTTAGCAGTGCAGGAGCTAATGCCTGAAATGCTTCAAAATGTATTTCACAATGCTAAGGAGAGAATTGAAGTATGCAGGAATACAGACATGTTGAAAATTTTCAATAAAAGTTTGATGTAAGATTTATAAATCTATTTGTTTTGGTAATAAACATAAACTTCTGTAAGCTTTTTTAAAATTTGCTCAATTTCATTGAAATAGATAGTTAATTCTGGAACACCCTGTATGGTGTAGCACTGTTAGTTGTTGTGTTGCTCGAGTAAATATTAAAATCAAAGGTCTTCTTGCTGTAAACATCCCATCCTTTTGTTAAGCGTATTGTATTAAAGAGTATATTATCCAAAATGTATCTCTCCTTTATAGCTTGCTTTTCAACCTTGTCACCTTGGGTTCTGTGCCAACCAAAGTCTTGTGTATTATATAATTGCTATTACTGTATTGATATATAAAATAACACATACAACTCACTTATTATTGTCATATAATAAAGAAACAGAAGTTCATATGAAATTGATCTTTTTTTCTACTTCAGTTATTACTTTTTTTTTTATGAAATACACACATACAGGAGGAGTAAATCTATATATAAATAACACTTTGAATGTAGCTCCCAAAAAAGAGTAAAAGTAATTACTGCTAGTATATATATATATATATATATATATATATGTATTTATAAATTCAGGAAATAATCATTAACATAATTACATAAATGGCTAGCCAATAAAAACGACCATATCAGTAAAATTAATTTTTAAGTACATAATTATAAAGATATAATTATAATTAAGGGCAATGGAATGCCAGCGCCTATATGCTAGAGGTAGATGTCAAATAACTACAATCCACTCTAAATTTGTTCTCTATTCATAAGCTGAGACTGAATGTGAGGAAATGAGCAAGGAGATTTACAAATTGCATGTAAATCTTCTTGCTCATTTCCTTGCATTCGGCCTTGGGTTATGAATAGAGATCAAATTTAGAGTGGGTTGTAGGTATTTGACATCTATTTCTAGCGTATAGGCGCTAGCATTCCAGTGCCCTTAATTATAATAATATTTTTTATAATCATATATATATATTTATATTTGTGCGTGTGTGTGTGTGTGCATATATATATATATATATATATGTATGTATGTATATATATGTATGTATGTATATATATGTATGTATATATGTATGTATGCATGTATCATCTACATACATGCATACATATAAGCAGACGTTGGAGTTAGGAAGCATCAACAAGTTGGAATTTCTCCGTTTTGACGGAGATTTTTTTTTACGGTACCTTTGGGAATGCCCCAGAGTATCTTTTTTATAAAAAAAATAATTGCGAAAAAGGATGTTTTACCACCTAACCCATCCCCTCCGATTCTGTGAACACTACGCACGAAGATTCCCACCTCCTTTGAACCGATTTGGTGGGCGCTACACACTAAAAACGATGGGAGAAACCTTTCGTTAAAGAAGAAAAAAAATGACTTTCTTAACATTATATAAATACATGATTTTTTTTTTTTTGTTAAACATCAAATGTGTTTATGAGGAGAAAAATATTAAACAAAGAAAGAAGGTATCTGATGGCTGAAAGATGTGCTATTTTTTGAAAAGTTAAAAAAAATTATTTTTCGTTTGAGTAATAGAAAAAGTTTATAAAAGATGCCATATATCGTGGTGAGATAAACAAATTCATATAAATACGGTGTTGAATATGATTT
>NC_068991.1:34808245-34820970 GCF_001194135.2 Octopus bimaculoides | reverse complement strand
TATATATATATATATATATTAATATGTATTGCCATATATATGTGTATACATATGTGTGTGTGTGTGTGTGTGTAAATAGACGCTGCAAGGGATTTTCCAGACTTAGAAAGTAGGATTTTCCATTTCTATAATTGTAAGACTTCTTCTTTCAGTTCAAAAATGCTCTCTCTCTCTCTCTGTCTCTCTCTCTCTCTCCCCCCTCTCTGTTCCTCTTATACATACATACTTACACACACATACATATAAACATACATACCTATCTACATACATACATGTTTATGTTGTATATAAACATGCTCGTGTTTTTATATAAGCTGTCAAAGGCAGAGAAGGAACTGACGTTTAAACATGAACAACTTTAGATGTATTTTAATAGGTATGTAGAAGCTAATATTTGTTTTTATCTCTATTATAGATATCGATCTCGAATATGACAGCTGGTTTGATTTACCACGATAATTGATTTGCGAGCAACTTTCTGTAGTTTAGTGTGAAGAATTGTTTTTATGAGGTGAAATAATAATTATCCATAATTTTTTTAGTTAAATATAGAGAACGTTTTATTTGTTTTATATACATTTGTTACGTATGTTATCCAATAGGTTTCGAAAATATTTTGAATTAAACAAGTAGTGAGCAAGCGTTGAGGCGCGTGGCTTAGTGATTAGGATACCCATTCATGAGCATATGATAGCGGTTTCGATTCCTCTAAACGCTTCTTTTCATGGTTCGAAAGGGTGGTTCGTTGTTTTTTAAAACTCCTTTTTTTTTTTTTGTATGAGTCGAATGGAAAAAAGTTTTTTAAAAAATAGATACCTGTTTCATGTTGATTTTGAAAATGACGTTCCATTTTCTATTTAAAAAAATGTGGGGAAAGAATTGTAATGGTGATCACTGTCGTGAGGGTAGGGATAACTTCCAAGAAGGGGAGTATAAAAATCATACATTTTCAGAAATTTTTTTCATAAAAGGTTCCACCTCTCATCATAGTGGAAAAAAATTGAAAAATCCCCATCAAAACAGAAAATGCAACTTATGTGGATAGCCTATTCTGAAACTCTGTCAACCCTTTTTCTGAATATACAAACATACATTATATCATCATCTAATCATGACTTTTACATGATTTCTATGGCTTGATGCCCTTTAAATCTCCACTCACTTCACAAAGTGTAATGGATGACTTTTTGGGGGCACTGGCACAAGTAAGATATTCAAGTAACTCACAACTGAGGAGTTGATGTTGATGAGAGGTTAAAGTATGATAGAAGGTCAAGAACAGGTATTTTGCAGTGAAGGAGATACATGGTTACCTCTGTTGGGAAAAGAGAGAAGATACTAGTAAAGAGGTATCAGAGGATACCCTCAAGTAACTGGAAAGTAAATATAAGAGCAGGGCTCAAGAAGATCAGACAGTAGGTAAGTTCACAAAAGTGTAAGAGGAGGATAGCACATGGATAGAGATGAGGATGCAGTGAATGGGATCATGAGTGGAAATGTCAATTGTAAATATCAGTTTTGTTGGAGAAAAAGGGGAAGCAATTGGAGGTAGTACAGGTGATGTGAAGTGTGGACAGTATGCGAGAGATGTACACTGCCAGGTACAAGATCAGGGATACATAGGGAAAGAAATAGTGGGAGACAAACATGGGCAATGGGGACTAGTATCATAGTCAGAAGAGTGATGAGGTGAGGGTGTTAGAAAGATGAGTTGCGGGTAAGAGACACATCAGGGAAGATTATGTGCAGGAGTATTGACATAAATGATATGGTTTTAGGAGGTCATTTTTAACTATTTTGCACATATATTTCATCTATATCAGATATCACTTATGCATAAATTTTCTCTCAACATATTTGTACTTTGTCAAACATGCACACTGACATTGCACATCTAGCCTTCACATCTCCTCTGTATTTATCACCCTTGTTTCACTACTGTGTAACATTACTGTTTATACACAAGCATCATATAATCTGATTTTCACTTTGAGAGAGGGTCCCTTTGTTACCTACAAAGGTAATAGTACTTAGAACTTTTTCCATCCTGTTCTTACTCTAGCTCCTATACTGTCAGAACATTCTCCCCACTACTAATTAAACCAAATATGAGGGGGTACCCAAAAAAAACTGGAATTTTGCAATATTATTTTATTCATTTAGTTTTACATGTTTACACTTTTATCACCTTCAAAGTATTCTCCATTTGAAGCAATGCATTGAATAATAAAAATGTTTATAAATCATTAGGTGTTTACAAATCATTTGTACCATTAGACAGTGGCCATGCTGGGGCACCACATTGAGGAATTTTTTAGTCATATCAATCGACCCCACTACATGTTTTTTTTTAAAACCTAGTACTTATTCTATTGGTCTCTTTTGTCGAACTGCTATGTTACAGGGACATAAACACACCAGCACCATTATCAAGCAGTGGTGGTGGACAAGCACAGACACAAAAACGTATGCATAGATATGTATATATACATATACAATGGACTTCTTTTCAGTTTCTTTCTACCAAATCCACTCACAAGGCTTTGGTCAGCTTGAAACTATAGTAGAAGATACTAGCTGAAGGCTATGTATTTGTATGTGTGTGAGTGTGTTGTGTTTGTCTATCTTCATCTTCAAAAGGAGAAGGAGTTACTTCTTGCAAGGTGCTTCTTGACATTAAAATGAACATTAAAATCAGTAAGATATAAGTCAATAATTTGAGATCCTCATCAACCATTAATTGTTCCCAAGTAATATGCAAGTATTGATGACTAATTGCTGGGAAAACACCCATCAGCTGCTCTAAAAGTTTGACATTGTGTGTACGTGTGTGTGTAAGTGTGTAAGATACATATATATATATATATATATATATATACTTGTGCGAATGCGCTATCTTTAAGATAACATATTTTACATTGTATCATATATTTGGATAATATATATACATAAGTATACATATAGAATGCATGGGGAATAGTATTCAATAAAGTGTGGTGTGTGTAGAGTATCTGAAGACATTTGTTTCACTTTTTAGGCTTAGAAGCCTGTAAGCTACTTGTAAATAGGAAAATAACACTGAGGCAGCAAAGAAAGAATGATATTTACCTTACTGTAGTCCATATATGAAGAGCTTTTTGAGTTTGATGTTGTATGTTTTTCTGCTAAGATGATTTTGGTTGTCTATGCAATGTTATTTTTATGTTTGTGATTTTGTCTTCTGGATTGCTTTAAAGAATGTGCTGTTCATTATGAAAACTTATAGATTGTTCAACAAAAATGAATTTTAATTTATTTTAGCTATTGGCAGAATTTGTTTTATTTAAATTTTGTAGTCCTTCTGCAATTAATGCATGATTTATTCATAATTTTTTTTTTGTTAATGGGTTTAATTTTTATTGATATTGATATTTTTAAGAAGTATTCATACACTGTCTTCAACAGTTAATGAATGTTGGTGAACTATTTATAACATTTCAATGTAATATTTTGAATGGAAACGAAGTGTGAAAATGATCTGGAAAAAATTAATCAAGTGTAAGAATATGTGTGGCAGTTGTTATATTCTTTGTTCCTTTACTGGTTATGTATTCAGATTGTTGCCACTAAATAACTTGTATTAATATGCATTATTTTTCTTCGTGTAAGTTATGAAATATGTATTTACTACCTATAAGTGTCATTGACTGTAAGGGAAAGATGGGTAAGGAATTAATGGAATTGTAGAAATGAAATGTAAGAATATAAGAAACCATAACTGACTTAGAAGAGATGAATGGTATTTACATGAGTGAGTAACTGTCTGTAGTTGATCATAGGTAATTTTAGCTGGTGTTTATGAGAGTTGATACTTATTGGTTTGCCATCTGAAAGAGCTAATAAATGGATAAGATGTAATTGAATTTGAAATGAGGGAAAATAAAGTTATATTTATCTGAATAAATGTTGTGTGGATTTTGTTATTCATTATTCCTGAATTGATATATAGTTCATATGTTATGATGTGTTTCTGATTTTATTGATGGTTTCGTGGTGCTGATATCATTACAGGGTGGTGTATTTACTGCATCATCCAATATTTTATGTATACTTTGTCTATATTTCTGTAAGGGCAATAAATGAAGGAAAGGCGACATTATAGATGTAGATAGAAAAGTTGAAAAATTAACTTTATCAATGAAATTGTTCTTCTATCCTATATCTGTCTAATGTCATTTAGGAGAATTATATATATTTTGTGTTGCCTATGGAAATGTAAGAAGCGAAGAATACTTACTTGAATAAAGAAATCTATTCAAATGTCTGTTATAATAGAAACCTCATCTATTATTCTTGGCAGCAATGTGTTAAGACATTAGTATTTTGTTGTACAGGAATATGGAAGAAATAAAGTTGGTAGTATTTTAATATGCAGAAAATATGGATGTATTATTCAATGTGCAATGAACAAAGAACAATTATATTCAAAATATCTGTAATACAGTCCATTCTTAATACAAAGTTAATTATTCTTGACTATACATTTGACATAGTATTAATTGGTCTAAATTATTAGGAAATGAACACATTTCTGAAAGAATAGTTGTCCTTGAATGTGTCTTGATTCTTTTGTTTTTAGTGTTGGTACTACCTGAAAAGAATGGTTATTTGTGAATATGGATGAGAAAATGAAAATGTTGACTGCAGACTCTTATATATAAAATGGTGAATTGAGGAAATATATTTGAAATTAGAATTGATATGGAAGGAATGAAGAATAATTACGAAATGATGAAATCTGTGGTCCTTGATGCATTAATCCTTTCTGTTACAAATGTATGGTGGCATTAGTATTAACACCATGTCTCTTAATTTCTATTCTGTATATAAATAGTTGATGGTTAATTTAATAGTATAATAAAGATGCGTAAAGTAATTTTTGAAATACATTAAAAATGAATGAGGAAAGAATGAAGTATATTTACCATACAATGGCAATTGTCTAATTCTGTTCCCTTGTCATTGATGATGTGTACAAAAAAAGAATTCCTGTAGTCTCTATTGATGTCATGTGAAAGAAGATATATGGAGTGTAGGCTAATGTTTAAATTGGTGGAAATGAAGAAAAATATATAAGTAATAAGACATGATGAATAAAGAATATATGTATATACCCTACAATGAAATTTGTAATTCATGGTAATTGATGTTCTAATCCTTTAGCTATATTTGTATGGTAGTCTTAAAATGGTATTAATGATTGTCACTTTGTAATATGTTAAGTTGTCCAGGAAATGGTACATGCAAGTCCAATACTTACTGGTGACTGTTACCTTTTCCCTCTCTCTAGAGGTTTATATACCCAACACGTTTGAGTATTTTATAGTTAAACTTGTGTTATAGCAGCTACAATAAGCTAAACTACTTTCAAACCTCAAATTCACTCTGTGTTTTTTTAATAATTGTTTTGTTGTTTCCATATTTTGTAATGTGCATGTGTAAATGATGCGGAGTCTGATAAGTAGATAAATATGGTTTGCTGTTGTGTACAGCTGTATTCTCTATTGATAGTTTCATTATCAGAAGTCTAAATGAGCACTTCCTTGTAAACAACATTCTTTGTGGTGTGTTTGTCCTTTGATACATATATATTTAATCCTGGAAACCCTGTAGACACTCTAGAAAAGGCAACATACAGTTGTCCATGCATAAATCAGGCTTTGGTAAATATAAACCAATTTTTTCAAATGTTTGTACTTGTGATTTATTAATTGTCATTGCCATTGCTAGCCTAATAGGAAACAGTTGTCTAATAAATGTAAATGGGAGCTCTTCACCTACTCAAGAAAGGGTAACTCTTGGTATAAATACAATTCTTTTGTTATAATTTTTGCCTTCATGATTTTTTCTTGAATCTCTTGAATAACTAAGCATGTACCATTATACATGCCATTAGCTTGGTCAATTGTGCACAAGAGAATAATTAGTGTATTGGTTTTCAATTTTAATATGTGTGATGGTAAGCCTGAAATATTTAGTGTATTTAAGTACTCTGTAGTGAATTCTGATGCATCATCCTGATTTGAACATTGATCATGACTAAAGAGAACCTTTTCATCATCTGAAAATAGTTTTATTATTTCCTCATTGATGAGATCAACATCAACATTTCTGGTGCTAAAACAACAAATTTTGAAAATCTTTCTGACTCTGCAATACATTCCTGTATGACATTTCTATTGAAAACCAAGGAAATGAGGTTGTTAAAATTATGAACAATATTACATCCCCAGGGTATAATAATTTCACCATTTGCTTCTTCTGCTACGGAACTATTTCCTACATGAAGTATAAAGTTGCTGAACTGAATTTGGTTGTTTTGATCTTCTGAATTCTATGTATATGATTTTAATCATATATTTTCAGTCAGCTGAATTTTTTTACATGTTTCCATAAAGATGAATTATTAAAGCTGCTGCCTACTATCTGTGGTCTGCTTCCATGTTTAATGACAGCTAAAATTTGTTGAAAATACCCACCAAAAATGATTACTTTTCCTCTAAACGGAACATGTTCAAACCTGGGGCCAAATGTTTTCATAAAATTTCTTAATGTTCTATCCAATGCCTTGTGAGGAAGCGGTGAGACATAGGTAATTCATCCCAAATTATAACATCAGCCTGAATAATATAAGTTGCTTTGTTACTCTGTATGGATACATTACATGTGGCAACATTAACCGGATTGAAGGGAAGGCAGAAAATGGAATGAGCTGTGGTACCCCCAGTAAGTAGCAATGCAGGTATAGCAGATGATGCAGTTGCTATTGCAATCTTTCCTTCTCTGCGAACATGGGAAAGAATGATACTACAGAAAAAAGTTTTACTTGACTCATCTGGTCCATCAATGAAGAAAGTTTTAGCAGTGAGAATTTTGTGACTGTGAATATCTGCTTTTGAATTGTGAATTGTCTCTTTATATTTTCTGAGATGTCACATTTTCTCACTATTATTCCATGTGTAAAATTCAGGAAAATCAATATAATGTAATGTACATGCAAATGAGTTATCTGACAATTCCCGGTTAACTTGCCTCCATTCAGTGAGAGTGGACCTGTCATGTGTATGGACAACATGTTCAATATCATCATTGTAAATGTATTGCTGTTGGGGTAAATGAACTGTAAGCTGTTGGACTGCAGGATGTGAACCATGTAATTTGGGCCCTAGAATCCTCCAGACTGCCTCTGATGAGGATACATAGCAGCCATTGATATAATTTTCAATTTCATCTTTGTGTGTTTGTTGTGTATAGTGATTGCCAGTAAATGACATCCTATAATTTTTATAATTGCATACGAGAAAGAGGGGTCATCATCTTGTACATAAACGACAAGAAAATAAGAATTTGTAAGACGTTCGTAATGAGTCATGATATATTTATTATTGGACGTAATGCGTGAACATATAAGGTTAATTGAAGGAAAAACTTGTAACATCACATGAACATATTTTGCAACCACATTTCCCAAAGCAAATAAGGTGAACATCCGCGCGTGCGGGTGTGTATGTGAGTGGTGTGACTCAATGCATGTCTAGGAACTGACAGGCAAAAGTTGTTTCTTTATTGCCCACAAGAGGCCGACAAAGAGGGGACATACAAAGACATGTGGGGACATATAACAATTAGAAAAAAAAAAAAAACGTATGATATACATGCATGACGGGTTGGGGGTTCACACTGACTTTCTTTCTTCCTCTTCCTCTGCTTTCTTTCTTCCTCTTCCTCTGCTTTCTTCCTTCCTCTTCTTCTGCTTTCTTCCTTCCTCTTCCTCTGCTTTCTTCCTTCAGCCACCTTCCACATTTCTTCCTCATTCACTTCTCTTATTTTTTCCACTCTCTCCGGCTCCTTCTCAACTTCCTCTCGAATTTCCTTATTGTTTTTTAGAGGGCAGTCCACTCTAATGTGGCCCTTTTGGCCACATTTAAAGCAACGTGGGATTCTGCCCTCTAACCAAACTCTGAGCACTGTTTCTCCTATTGTCACCATTTCCACCATCTTTTCTAAGTACTCTACTGTACTTTGTATTATAACGTCCAGTACCTTTCCTCTCCAATTGGTGGCCTCTGTCTCTGTGGCTTGGAGCATGGTTACTTCTTTTTCACTTCCTAGAAGCACAGCTGTTGCCACCCAAGCCGTGTCTATTTCAGGGGGGATTCCCTTCACGCTGACCCTGGAAGTCCTTCTTCCAAGGCATGTAGGTCGGAGGATCACCCTATCTGCCTTCAGTGGGTTCACTGCATGTTCCTTAGCCTTTTCCTTGCTTCTGAAATGCACATCTCCCATGGCATATCGTCTTCCTCTGACAAAATATAATATATCTTGTCAGATTGGCCTCAATGCCCTTTCTATCATTTCTGTTGATTCATTTTCAATTCTTTTTTCTTTTACTGAATCATACTTTTCATAACTTCCTGAGGTGGTGACAATTTCACATCACCACCTTCTCTGTTTAACATTTTTTCAAAGTTCCTCAAATTCATTAGGTTTACTTCTCTTCTTGCGACCCCTGTCGCCTCTGTGAAGCTTTTCTTCCTCAAGCACTTGTCTATCACTTCTACTGCTCGCACAAGTTCCTCCTCAGTCCTGCTAAGGTCCGAATAAAACATATTTTTCCTTGAAGACTAAGCCATCCCTCCTCAAATGTGGTGAGACAGCACAGACAAACAAACTGTTGCAAAGCAGCATAAAACATCAACAGTTTTTAACCAATTCAAACAAGTGCAACAAACGAATCAATATGCAAAATTTAGTCTAGATAGACACGACAGTCAAGAGTGGCATGAAATTAGAAATGTGTTCCTTTATATACGGAATGAACCGGAAGTCCCTGACTTCCATGTCATCTGGAAGTTAATTGGAAGCTTCTCGAATATTCAAGAATTTTTTAGAAGGTCAAGGGAGATTACTCTCATTAGATTCCTTTTTCGTTTTGCTTTCCTGCTTGACCACCAGGGGTTACTACAATAGCAACCCAGGATTTCGTGGATGAAATACATATCAGATCAACTTCAACATAAAAACCGTTGTCTTATGTATATCAAAAAATTACATAAGTGTTAGATGGATATCTTAATTTCAGTTAAGATGTATTTTTTAAAATGCGGATAACAAGAAAAAACCTCACTCCTAGTAGTTAAACATTCATTTGAGGTCCTGAAATACTTCAAAAGGTGTGAGGAGAGGGTGATTTGACTGATATTTCTAGCAAGTTGAGCAAACATATAGAGGTGATGTATCAGTCTAAAATATAAAAATTTAAAGCAGAAACCAAGATGAAAGACTATAAAGCAGTTATTAACAGAACATGCATTTACTATTAAAAGCAATGATGAATTTAATAAGATATATTAACTGAAAAATAACACACAACTAAACATAAGCTTTAATAAAAGCAATTCTTTCTGCGGAGGAACAATTAAAAACAAAATACTATTAGTATTAAAGAAACAGAGAGTAAACACTATGCAATAAATATTCTTTAGAAGTGCACCTCTCCAAGAAAATGACGCCTAATTTCACACTTACACTGCAAAGCTTACAGAAGGGCTGCTGAATTGAAATCTCTATGTTGCTTTGAGGGGAAGATAAAACTTGACAAACTGCTTCTCCCTCTGTTGTTGGACTACTGTGATGTTTGTTTAAAAAAGAGAGATTATGACTGTGATAAAATAATGAAAGCAATACCTACTAAGCAAGTGAGCACTGTTATACAAAGAAATAATTAGATGTAAAATATAAAAATTATTAGAATTGGGAATCAAATGTGAAAATATTATCAAGGGGCTAGCAGAAAACTGCCTGGAGGACTCTTTTTTCTGCTAGTAATACTAATGATCCAATATATATATATATATATATATATATATAAACACACACACACTGTGTCTGTAAAGTCATGGTGGGATTTGAAAACTATTTATTGATGTAACTTGCAACACTACACATTTCATTTACATGTTGAATAAGAGACCATCTAATCAAGTTTACATATAGTTTAGTATAGTTTGATGTGGCTTCCATTTGTTGCCCAACACACATCTAATTGATACTCCAGCTCTTGCCACACACAACAGAGAACATCAGGTGTAACATATTGAACAATGTCACTGATTTTCTACTTCAGGTGCCCAATAACAAGAACACTGTACACATGTTGCTTGACATATCCCCAAAGGTAAAATTCTAAAGGCTTGATGTCCAGCAATCATGGAGGCTATGCCTTCCATCTACCCCTTCCTATCCATTGCTTTGAAAATATCCTATCCAGAAAGTCATGGACAATTTTGGCATAGTGTGGCGGAACCCCATCATGTTGAAATATGATACCTACTCCTACATCCCACATTTTTGGCATTGCATACATATCCGACATATCAAGGTAGTAGTTTGACATCACAATCAGCTCTGTAAAGAAAAATGGTCCTATCATATGTGAAGGTACACTTTGAGGCTGTCATGCTTGTGCTCAATGTAGGCATGTGATGGTTCCTCAGCCCATATCGAGATGTTATGACGATGACCATGTCCATACAAAGAATGTAGCCTCATCACTGAACACAACGTTTTGTAGGAATTGCTCATCATTGTCCATAACATCACACATCTTTGTAGCAAACTCAAATCTTTTGTGTGTATTGGTTGGGTGGAGAGCCTGTGTCAACTGCTTTTTGTAAGCCACAAATCAGAGATGTTTCTTCAGGACTTTGTATTAATATTATTATTACACTGGGCAAAAAAAGAAGAAAAAAAAATTATCATGCTATTTAAACTTTTTCTGCTGAATTAAGGTAACTTAAGGGGGCTGAATCCGAATCTGACATTAGTTTTCAGACAGCACATGTAGTTTTTTTAGTTATTTCTTGTGTGCCCATAGCTTACATTGGGTGCAGCATATGGAGTTTACACTTACTCCTATTCCGCACGTTGAGCAAAGCCATTTCCCTGAAAGTACCAATGTCCTGTTTTCTTTCCTACTTACTAAAATTCTCTTCTTCAATTCGAGGCTTAGATTCCATGCCCAGAATTTCCTCATTAATTCCCTGTAGCTATGAAAACAGATCATCAGCATATGAGTTCCCTTGGACGGCCAGTCATAACCTCTTTAGTGATGGCTTGCGGAACTATGATGAATAGGAGGCGAATGAGGACTGAGCGTTGATGAACTCCAATCCTCATGCAAAATTCATCACTGAAATCGTTGTCAACTCTCATTTTACTTACAGCATTTTTATGCATTGCTCTCACAGGCCATTACTGGGGTTGATCTGATAGATTGGCTCCCCTCCTCAAAAATTCCAGGCCTTGTGCCTCGAGTAGAAAAGAATATTTCTATATATTTCAACATTGGGATCATATCACTATTTTTCAAATTGCTGTTTATTTTATTTTATTTTATCATATATTGGGAAATTGTTAATAGTTTAATTTTTATTAGTTTTATATCTATTTTGGAACACTTATGTAATTGATGCATATTTATATATATTTTTCTGTAAATGATAATAATATTTTATAAGCTTAAAGCTTATAAGCTTAAAGCTTATAAGCAGTCACCGTGTAATGACTAAAGGAAAAAGTCTAATGGGCGAACCTGGCAGACAGTAACCCCACCCCACCCACCAAAACCGACCTTTCCAATATTTTTTCTGGATTCCTGTTTTCAATGATGGAGATTCCAAATTTGCAAAAAAAAAACCATGTTTTCAAACTTTTTAATTCCCCACCAAATTTTAAACTTTTTACTTTTTTTCCAAAATTTTTTTCAATCTTTATGGAAAAATGTGGAGATTAAGAATGTGGGGGAAAAAAAACAAATTTTGATTTTAAATCTTTTATGAAAAACTCCACAATTGATCCATACCCCGCTTGCCACCCCATCCCGTTGTCCAAAAGTGAAAATGAACGGCTGTTTTGTCCATTTCCACATGCGTAGATTTATAGTGAAACAGCAAAAGGATCACGGCATGTGAAGTCCTCACCACAAAACTCAATATGCTAAAAATAACAACTAAATGTCTAGAGAATTTTTGTGTTTGTGTGTGTGCATGTGCAACAATTTCTACAGCTTGTCCAAATGAACAGAGAAAGAAGTACACAGAAATATATTTTACATACCTGTTGTATATGTTGGTTTTGTTTTTTCACTTTAAAGGTAAACGATTCTGATTACCTTGCTGTCAATTCATTGGATTAATCCCAACAAAATAATACAAGTTTAGTTACTGGATCAGCACCTATGTTTCTGTTTTTCATTCCAAAACAATAAAAACTTTAACATGCTTCCAAAATGGGACTTCATCCATGTGTATTCATGTGCGTATATGTGCAGGTGTGTGTGTGTGTGTTGATGTGCAAGAAAAACATTTACTGAAATGAACTTGTGCTATGTTACACCTCCAAATTTCCTTTTAATTGTGATAATGAAACAAGGGGTTCAGTCCTTACAGCCAAAATTTCCCTTGCATTTTCTCTCTTTTTCAATATTTAGTTAAAAGAGAGAATATGTTGTTACCAACAACGTTAAAACTTTAATAACTTGACTGATCTGTCATTGAACCAAGATTTTAATTTCATTTGATACACACTTGGCTATTGTTTATATGGAGAATTGCAAACATGGCATATAAAGATAACTTATTTTAATAGAAATTTTATGATTACATTTCCAAAAATGTTTTTCTTGC
>NC_068991.1:34795581-34807822 GCF_001194135.2 Octopus bimaculoides | reverse complement strand
TATATATATATATCATCATCATCATCATTTAGCATTTGTGTTCCTTGGTGGGATGGTACCACAAGAGCCGGCCAGGCCAAAGCTTACACCAGACTTCTGTGACTGTTTTGGCAGGATTTTTACAGCTGGATGCCCTTCCTAACACCAACCACTGTACAATGTGGACTGGGTGCTTTTAAGTGGCACCTGCATTGACAGGGCCACCAAGTACTTGCAAGACAAAAACTTTTAAGAGGGGAGGAGGTGACAATGAAAAGGTTATAGTGAGATAGATATAAGTGTCTTGTTGTAGGGGAAATACACGGTTACCCGGGCAGGGAGAGAAAGATCAGGAATGAAGAAAGAAACAGGGGTGCTACCACAAAGAAAATACATGGTTGCCCAACCTGAGGGAAGTGAAGGAGAAGGAGAGAGAGAGAGTGGGAGACTGCAGGATGAAGATGGTGGCAAAATGCCGGGCAAGCTCACAAGGAACAGGGATCAGAATATAAATGAGATGGTTGAGTAAAGGAAGAGAGAGATATAGATAGTGGCAAGTGCCAGGGCATACCCTTGAGGTTCAAATGCCATAATATAAATGACAGGATATTGCGATGGGAGTGCGACTAAAGAGTCTGAGTAAGTGGCAAAAGACTTGGGTACATATAGAGTTGGAGGGGCTACTGGATAGCAATGATACAGAGGAACAGGGGCGTGAGGAAGGCATAGTGAATGAAGGAGGAAATGTGAGAAAGAGATGTAGATTGGTTTGTTGGGGTAGGGTGAGGGAAAAGTTTTCTTGTTTTGTGTGGGTGGAACATCCAGGTTGGGGGCTAGCAGATGGCAATAATAGAGTAAGACAAAGCATGTGGGTACAACGTACAGGTCGGAGACAAGCAGAGAGCAATGATACAATGGTCCTGAATCAAGAGGACAAGATTGGGGAGTGGGAGGTAATCATAGTACATGAAGCGGAAATATGAGGCAGAGTGTGTGAGAAGTATTCTTGTTAAGTGTGGGTAGAACACAGCACTTCTAGAACTCAGTTACACTGATGTGGATGGGTCTTCTCAAGAACTTCATATTACCAGACATCATGGTTCATGGTTATTTCCTCTGTGAGGTCCGACTTCCTGAGATTGGTCCTTGCCATTTCATCCCATGTCTTCCTGGGTTTCCCTCTTCCATGGGTACCATACACTTTCAGTGATCGGCACTTCTTTATGCAGCTGTCCTCATTCATATGCATCACATGTCCAAACCAACTTAGTCTTCTCTCTTGCATGCTACATTGATTCCTCTTATGTCCAACATTTTTCTCAATACATTTGCACTTTGTTGTACATGTGCACTAATGTTGCACATCCAACAAAACATACTACTTTGGTTTCTCTCCAGTCTTCGCATGTCTTCAGTATTCAGAGCCCATGTCTCACTACCATAGAATATAGCTGTTCATACACAAGCATCATTATAGTCTACCTTTCACTCTGAAAGTGAAGCCTTTTGTTGCCAACAACTTCCTCCACCCAATTCTTATTCTACAGACTTCAAAATTATTTGGATGGAAAAAATATGAACTCTATAGATGAGACCAGAACAGTACTGGATGAGTATTCTTTATCATGGACAAGTGAACTTTGGAAGAGGGGCCTTGCAAGTCTACTAGATAGACAGAAGAGCTTTGTAGAAAATGAAGGAGAGTATATTTTAGATTAAAAAAGAACTTTGTTTATCTTAATTTTGAAAAATAAAAGAAGTATAAAAAGACTGCATTATTTATGGGATGACCCAATATATAAGCGACAGAGGCAGTATTAATACTGAGAAGTAATATTTATTGATTGATAGTACCAGAATAGGCACTGGTTAACTTGATGAAAATTATATATTAGTGACATGATATAGAAGAGAAGAGTTAAAAATATAATTTTAGCAGAGTGATGTTCTGATGGTGAGGTTAAAGAAAGGCAGAGTGAGAGAGGGGGGAGAGAGATGATGATGGTGGTTGGGGAGATGAAGGTGATAGAGGTGGTGATTGGATAATGAAAAGTGTATTTTTTAAAAAATTAAACAAGGTTTTTTATATCACCTATCACTTAATGCATGCACATAAGTGCAGTTCCGTGAAATATTCATACTTATTTGCATGGCAGATATGTGCAATTTAACTAAAGGTTCTATCATATGTAAGGAATATTTTATTTTTGTTTATGGGAAAAATGGAAAAATAAGAGTGAATATTTATTTTATGAGTGTTGTGTGTTAAGTCTATAAAATTGTGCATAAAGTATATAAAGTGTATATATAAAGTGCATTAAGTAATCATCATATTCCAATTTCTTTCACTTTTCAATGAGTAGCAGATTAACGATTATCTTTCCATACAGATGTAACACAGGCTACGCTTTCAGATTTTTTTGGATAAAGTTTTCAGAAATAACTCAATAGGTTTACCATTAAATCCATGAAATATTCATGGGTCTTACTAGTAATAAAAAATTTGCCACCCATACAAAGATTAACATTGTGACTAGTTAAGATAAATCTATATTTCTGTATCAAACTTGTTTGTATATTAATCTTTACCTCTATATTTTAATTAATCTGTATCTATGTATTGAAAGTTTTAAAATATTGTAAATTTAAATATTTCTATTTTTCAGTTTTGGTACTAGTGAAATCAGTATTTTGTTCCGAAGAAGATATTTTGAAGCATATCAACTGCAAGAACCAGATGTATAATCGATCATCTACAGGTTGTTGTATTAGCGGTATGTCTGCCATTTATGAATTATCAGGATCATTTTTTAGTATTGGCAATAAAGAAATTGTGGTATTCTTCCTGACCTTCTGTACTCTGAGATCAAATCACATAGAGATCAACTTCGCCTTTTATTCTTTTGAGATTGATATAAGATATCTGTGTAGTACTAGAATTGATACTTAACACTCCCTTTCTCTTTGGATTGTAATTCAAAGTCCATCTTTCACCTTTGTGTCACACTGATTTGAGCTGCAAATTGTGCTAAGATGCATGTGTCTGTGGAATGCTTAATAGTTACTTCCATGTTATTTCTCCATGAGTAGGAATTCAGTTGATGAAACAACTGAACATTTGTTGTTGAAACTGGAGAATCCATTACTATTAATGTTTATTTATAATTGTCAGTGTGTAACATTCCATGCACGCACGTGCACATGCATGCACGTGTGTGCACGTGCACACACACACACACACACACGTACACACACACACACACATTCTGTCTTACATTACTGAGAGTTAAAACTAATTATTTTATGCAGACAATAATTCTTGTTATAACTATTAATTTTTACTAAATTAGTGAAATAAAAGTAACTATAGACCACCTTACTTAATGCAATCCTTTTATGGCTTTGTTTCCCATAATTTTGTGGTTGATAAAATAAGTTTCATGTACTGTAGTGTGTATTTCTGCAGCTGTGCCCATATGAAAAAAAATCATTGTACTATATATGGAGTGGTATATAATTATCAACTTGTGACTATTTGGTATTTAGCTTTATCTTCCTAGTTCTGAGTCCAACATGCATCAAAGTGTACTTTGTTTTTCATACATTTCCAATTGATGCAATAAATGCCACTCTTATATTGTAGTCACTTTAATCAAAATTATCTTTAAAATTTTCAGTTTGATATCAATGCAAAAAATCATTATAAATATTTATAATAATGCACTGTAGATTAAAATAGTCTTGACAACTATAATGTCTATTTCTGTTTGAAGCTATTTCACTTCTCTTATTTCCTGTTATTCATGAAAAATGCACACACATTAATCATCTTTATTTCTTTCTAAAGCATTCAATAAGAATAATTCTAGGTTTTTTTGTTTTTTTTTAGCAACTGGTGAAGAAAGTGTATACAAAAGGTCACAGGAATTCTGCTGTGGCAACAAAGTTTACCCCAAACAGGAATCTTTCAGATGTTGTACCCATGAGGAGAGGGAGAAATCTAAAAGATACAAAATTCGAAAGGAAATATGCTGTAATGGGCAAGTGCTTACCAGACTAGGTATACACACATTAAATCTTACTTATGTTATTTTGAATGGAGAAAAATAAAAAGAGCTCTAAACAATGTCAGATAAAGTAATTCAGTATATATTAATAATAATAAATTTTTTAATCAAGTGGTTATTTTTCAAAAAATATGTTTTATTAATTCTTTTCTTAGCTTGGTCGAAGATTCAAATTTTTATGAGAGGCATATAATGAAGTAACTTGATTTCTTGATATATAGATATATGAAAGAGAGAAAGCAACTTGAATAGTTTTCATTACAATAAAATTTGTATGATACCAGTATAATATTAGTAAAAAAAAGACAAGTATAAGGCAACTTTAGAAAGATAACACTTGAATTTTTAAATATCTATATATATAAAACTGAGGATGTGTGTGTGTGTGCGCGCGCGCATACCTGAAGAACTTCTGAAGTTCACAACTGATTATCTCCAAACTGGAGAACATATATTACTTATGTTCCAGAGATGGTTTTAGACTCTTAAAATTTTTCACATAATGAGTAATGAGGCCCCTGGGAGCAGAAAACTCTCTTTCCTGGGGTATGTATGACTGCCTGCATAGTCCATGCATTGCTTCTGTTCAAACTGGAAAAAAACAGCTACTGAAATGATATAAGTAGGTTGTATTAAATGGATGAACCAATGTAAACTTCAAACTGCAGTGTCTAAATGGTTGCAAAAATAGCCTGTTCCCATAGTACCATAGGTAGCAATTTGCTGGAATAAAAACCATTTGGAACACGCTATGTTTATTATGAAAAATATGTTAAAATATGTTAAATCCTGAGCAGCTATTCAACTATTTTCTTTTAGCTTCAATATCAAAGTCTTTCTTCTAAGTATAGAAGAAGCCCATACAAATATTTTTTAGCTATTGATTACAAACTGAAGTATCGCATGTACATTAACCTACTAATTCATAGTGTCTAAGACCCAACCACATTAGTTAGTGACCTTGCATGCAAAATTATTTTCATTTGGTAGCTGAGTTGTCCTCACAACGGTTTCACACTGTTTATGCGAAGAAGTGCATGGTTGAGCCACGACTATTGATTCTCAACCACATCAGTAACCAAACATCATGTGACCCAACCACATTTGTTAGAGACCGTGTCCTTAATGTGACCTTGCATATCCCAACACTGCATGCAGAATTGTTTTCATTTGGAAGCTGAGTTGTCCTCACAATGGTCACAAGCAGTTTATGCAAAGGAGTGCATGGTTCAGCAGCGACTATTGATTCCAAACCAAAATATCACATAACAGTGTTGTTTTCAAGCACTTCCTTGCCAACTACCCTGCCTCCTTACCATGTCATTTCTTTTATGTAGATTTCTCTCATGTAGTGTTGTTGAATGCTCCCACAGGTTTAATTTATCACATAGATTTGGTTCCTAAGTCTGCTGATTGCTTGGCATGGTAGCGGCAGTGCCACAAAGGAGAGTATATCCACTGAGAGCTTTTTGGTGTGTTCAAAAATCACATTCCCATCACCCACCTTTCCATGACAAAGTTAGGGCCTGGAATCTTCCAGACAGATGTATGACATGTTACTTAGTTGAAATAGCCCTTCATTTATTCCACAAATGTTTTGTAAATGCTGCACTTCCTTGTATTACACCATTTAAATCCTGAGCAATGCAAGGTATGTCTGCTAGTAATTTCTAAAAGCAATGAGGATAAAAGTAATTCTGTTATAGAGGTAAGGTTTAATGATTCCAAAATAGGAGATATCTAGCAGATCAGTAAATGTTTGTAAGTGTTCTGTCATAGCTGAATTATTTTAAAGTTTGACTCATGTATTTGTATACTGAAGCTAATCTGATTGAAATAAATCAGTATTAATAAATTAATTCTCAGTTGCCAACTCCTTGTAGAAATATATTTAAATGTCTCATGACCATTAATAATTAATTGTGCCATTATCCATTTGTAGACTTCATGTAGTGTAACAAGACTGACCTTTTCAGATGCATCGTTTAAAATCAAATTAAATATATACTAGTGTCTCGCATTCATAATATTAATTTATTTTAACTAGATCTAAGACTAATATATATGACTTGTATTTCATCATCATCATCATTGTTTAATGTCCGCTTTCCATGCCGGCATGGGTTGGACGGTTTGACTGGGGGCTGGTGAGCCAGATGGCTGCACCAGGCTCCGATCTGATCTGGCAGAGTTTCTACAGCTGGATGCCCTTCCTAACGTCAACCATTCCGAGAGTGTAGTGGGTACTTTTACATGCCACTGGCATGAGGGCTAGTGAAGCAGTAATGGCAACGGCCACGCTCAAATGGTGTTTTTACGTGTCACCTGCACAGGAGCCAGTCCAGTGGCACTGGCAATGCCCTCGCTCGAATGTTGTTTTTCACATACCACAGGCACAAATGTCAGTAAGACGACATTGGTAACAATTACACTTGAATAGTGCTTTTTACATGTCACCGGCACGGGGGCCATTCAGCGGCCCTGGCAACAATCACACTCGGATGGTGCTCTTAGCGCTTCACTAGCACGGATGCCAGTCATGCGGTGCTATCATTGAATTTGATTTTGATTTCAATTTCACTTGCCTCAACAGGTCTTCGCAAGCACAGTTTAGTGTCCAATGAAAGAAAGGTACACATAAGTGGGCTGGTTACACCACTGGCATAGGTCACGAGTTATGGTCTTACTTGGTTTGTCGGGTCTTCTCAAGCACAGCATATTTCCAAAGGTTTCGGTCACTAGTCATTGCCTCAGTGAGGCCTAATGTTCGAAGGTCGTGCTTCACCACCTCATCCCAGGTCTTCCTGAGTCTACCTCTTCCACAGTTTCCCTCAACCGTTAGGGTGTGACATTTTTTCACACAGCTGTCCTCATCCATTCACACCACATGACCATACCAGTGCAGTCGTCACTCTTGCACACCACATCTGATGCTTCTTAGGTCCAACTTTTCTCTCAAGGCACTTATACTCTGTTGAGTATGCACACTGACATTACACATCCAGCAAGCATACTGGCTTCAATTCTTGCAAGCTTACGCATGTCCTTGCAGTCACAGTCCATGTTTCACGGCCATGTAGCATGGCTGTTCGTACACATGCGTCATACAGTCTACCTTTTACACTGAGTGAGAGACCCTTTGTCACCAGCAGAGGCAGGAGCTCTCTGAACTTTGCCCAGGCTATTCTTACTCTAGCAGCTACACTTTCAGAGCACCCACCCCCGCTACTGACTTGGTCACCTAGGTAACGGATGCTATGAACTACTTATAGTTTTTCTCCCTGGAATGTTGTGGAAGTTGTTCTCTGCACATTTTCAGTGTTTATTGCTCTTGAGCATCTACTACATACAAAAACTATCTTCCTAGTTAGCCTTCCTTTGATAATGCTGCACCTCTTATGTGTCTATTTATTGTATTTAAATCAGACTGAGGAAAGGTAAAGTCAGTTCTTAGTTTTGGACCCAGAATTCAAAAGAAATATAGTGAAGCATTTTTCCTAGTCAACCTTATTTTTGTTTGTGAGACCTAAAATGTGAGGTCAACTTCTACAAAAAGGGAGAATTATATTTTATGACATTAATTCTAGGATTTTACATGCATTTATTTGATCAAATTCAGTTTGATAAAAAATAAAGTTAACTCTATAAAGATTTGAACTTGAAACTGGGGGATGGAATTCAGTGTTGTTGCTTAGCATCTTTCCCAACCAGGGTCTCTGTTTTTTCATAAGAAACCTTTTCATACTGACCTGCTTTAGTTTACTTTTGGTTCTATGATACAAACTTCTTGTTTTAAAGTCCCCATCAAAATTTCATATGAAATTGTTTCAAACGCTAGATTAATAATTACAAAATTATTTCACTAAATGCTTCATTGTTTTCAAAATTAATTGAAATAAAGGTAGTATGTTTAAAAAGATATAGTAACAAAAGGTTTTAAGAAATGAAAAATAAAGCTTCAGGCTAGAACACAAATTATTTTCAAATTTATCAGCAAATGAATTTTTACCTACTCTTCATACAAACAGACTGAATTTATAGCAAAAGCAGCACCTTTCCTTAATGAGACAATAGAACACCTACTGCTGCAGCAGAAGTTAGTTGCATCTGTATTACTAGAGTGTTAGAGCATTAGCTGAAACTACATTGGTGTGGGTCTCAATATCAGGCAAATATGACTCCCCTTCCTTCAGGTAAATGGCCCTGCTCAAAAGTAGTTGAAAGTAATTCCATTAACTGCAACCAGTGTAATCTATGGACACATGAAATGTGCAGTGGAATCACATGTAGATTAACAGTTGTTTCAAATGTGGCAGATGTGCAGGAACAATAAGCACTAAGGACACATGGGAATTAGACTTTCTCAAATGCCCAGGAGGCTCTCTTGAGTTTCTGTTACCTAGATGACCGAGTTAACAATGGGGAAGGATGTTCTGGAAGTATTGTTTCTAGAATGAGAATAGGATAGAAGTTCAGAGAACTATTCTGTTGGCAACAAAAGGACTCTCTCTCTCTCAGAGTGAAAGGCAGATTGTATGATGCTCGTGGCTATACTCCATGATAGTGAGGTATGGGCTCTGAATGTAGAAGACATGCATAGACTAGAGAAGAATGAAGGTAGTATGCTCTGTTGGATGTGCAACATCAGTGCATATGTATGACAAAGTGTAAATGTGATAAGAGAAAAGTTGGGATAAGTGGAATCAGAGGCAAGCATGCCAGAGAGAAGACTATGTTGGCTTGGACATGTGATGCATATAGATGAAGACAGCTGTATAAAGAAGTGCTGATCCCTGAAAGTGGATGGCACTCATGGAAGAGGGAGACCTAGGAAGACCTGGGATGAAGTGGTTAGGACTCACAGATGAGGTGACAGTGGACTGAGATATCTGGTGATATGAGGTTCTTAAGCAGACCTGCCCACTTCAGTGAAACTGAGTTCTAGAAGCACTGTAGGTTCTACCCACTTGTAACAATAAACCTTTTCACACACCCTACCGCGACAAACCAAACTACATCTCTTCTCTTCCTCACATTTCTCCTTTTTCATGCACTCTGCTTATACTTATTTCTTGCTTCCCAATCTTGTCCTCACTGCCCTGCTCCCTACCCTGCTTACTCTATCATTGCTATCCTGCTCCTGTCCTCATTCCTGATCACTCTCTCTCTCTCTCTCTGACCAGTTAGCCATGTATCTCCTCTACAGCAAGACACCTGTTTTTGTCTCTGTCATACTCTAACTTTTCATCACCTGGAACAAGGTCACCTCCTCCAATGCCCCCTTTCCTCTCAAAGGATCTTTGTCTTACAAGTTATTTGGTGACTCTGCCAGAGTTGGTGCCATGTAAAAACTATCCAGTCTACACTATAAAGTTTAGAAAGGGCGTCCAGCCGTAAAACCATGCCGAAACTGACCTTGCATGTGCTGGTGCCACATAAAAAAGTACTCAGTCCACTCTGCAGGGTGGTTGGTGTTAGGAAGGGCATCCAGCCATAAAAACCATGCCAAAACAGATACTGAAGCCCGGTGCAATCTTCTGTTTAACCAGCTCCTATCAAATTGTCCAACCCATACCAGCATGGAAAGTGGACATTAAATGATGATGATGATGGTCCAATTCTCTGGTGTTAAATAGGTACATCGAGAAAAAAGTACAATATTCTAATAAATAGACATTGTATAATTAACAAGCATTTTATGGCATATTGTGCTAAGTCATCTCATTATCAAGATTTGTTACTTTATAGTATTTGTTACTTTATAGTATACTTTATAGTATGTTGAAAATGGCTCTTTGAATTTTGCAGTAGATTTTGGTAATGCAATGAAATGTTATATTATGGGTATCTTGAAGTTAAGAAAGACTATAAATCATCATCATCATCCTTGTTGTCATCATTGCTATCATCATATCATTATCATCATCATCATTGTTGTTATTACCATTGCTACCACCACCATCATCATCAGCAGCAGCAGTAGCAACAACTCATTGTGAATACCTGGGCTGCAGAAATTTTTTTTCTATTCATGTCAAAAATTTCAGTTTACAATAGAATGATCAAAGTATTCTTTGATATTATCCCACCAAATAATCTTTTATTGATATTTCTTTTTTCTAGTTGTAGTTCTTAACTCATTATTTACGTTTCTCAAAGCAATTATTTTAAGTATATTCTGTGCTAATTAACCTGAGTATTGTCTGACAGCCAGGAGCTCTGTCAGAAGGATAATGTGCTTCTGGATGTATTCATTAGCTTGTATTCCTTATATGGAACACCAATCATTTGTTTATAATCTTTCTACAGAACACCAATAATTTATTTAAATTCTATGTAAGGAACACTGATCATCTTCCTATAAACATTTGCTCAGTCTTGACATTCAGTGTCTTGATTTCACCTTCATTTAGGAATATGGACCACACTAAAGTTGTGCATACTAAAACAATATATATTTAAATTATGTGAAAATTATTAGGACAAGTAAAAAAAAAAATCTAACCTTCAAATACATAAAAAAAGAAGAAATATAGTGGTATCTAAGGCCATAGAGCATTATATAGGTTTCATCACTGTTTTTCAATTATTTGATGAATTTTCACTTTACATGAGAAATTCTTCTCATAGAAGAGATAAAATAAATACCAGTAAAACATTAGAGTTTATTCAAGTAACTAATTTTTTTGTGTTTAAGGTAGTAATTCAATTAATGGAATACTAAACAATGTTTTGATGAATTCTAATTTCTTACATGAGATGAGAGATGAAATGCTCTGTTGTTCCCATGTTTGTCAAATTTGCCACTATTTGTTCCCTTACAGAGCCAACAGTTTCAAATTTACACATTCACTCCTTCTAGAAAAATAACGAGAATTAAATAATGCGTTTTTATAAATCAGAAAAAAATGTTTTTACTTTGTGTTGTATAGATAATTATTTATGCTATTTGTTCATTCTAGACAAAACAAACACTGTCTGTTGTGGAAATGCTGCTTATAATCAAAACAGTCACAAGTGTATTGGAAATTCAATCCTTCTAATTAATGAAGGTCTTTGCAATGGTAACAAATATAATTTGCATGAGAATCATTGTTGTAATGGTAAGTGTTTTGGTACAAAAATTACCAGTTCACTCATTTTCATATTTTACTGTTTTCAGTTTATTGACAATGTCCATGACATTAACATTGATACTTTAATTAATGTTTGATGTATAAAATAATCAGGAGATAATTTTATTAAGTTTACAGTTAGGTGTATTAATTTTCATTTACAAAATGCTTATTCAGCACTACAAGCTCAGATAAGACAGCTTAGTTTTAAAAAATATTGTCTCTAATCCCTACAGTAGTGAATTTCCCTGTTCTTATATCAATTTGCTGCTAGGCAGATTGAGATACAGATGAAAGTTTAGTGTTATTATTCTGGACATGTAATAGTGACAACTAGACACAAACTATTGCCACTTCATCAAGAAGACAAACATAATTTCAACATCAATAGCTGAAGTAATAGAAACAGATAAATTTTTTAAACTCTAGTTTTAGATACATATTTTTGTACTAACAAATTGGTATGTTTTATCTCATTACTAACTATTAGTGTATTGTTTTTAATAAATATATACTATGGTACATTCCCTCACATCATATGTTACATTTACATGAGTCTACACCACATTTAATTGCATAATAAATTCTGTAGTATCACAACATACTACATATTAAGTCATGCCATAAGCATATTAGCCTATATTTCACCATGGCATGTCATAGTACCCTCTATCAACACTTTCATATTATATAGTGCTATACTGTATAATCTATTACATTATGATAGGCCACATACAAGTGTATAATATGTTTCTTTATAATATACCAATCTTCTTTAGAGCAACAAAATAGCTAACCCTGCTCATTAGCTTAACCTATTGCAGACACTCATCAGTTCATGTGTGTGTGATGGAAAGGATCTAAAACAGTGTGTCCTTGAGAAAAACAGATTTTATTTTTGAAATCTGCATCCCTATGACAAGGTATTCAGTTATAATTAAGCAAAAGATTCAATTTGCTATAAGAAATAACTCAACTTTTAGATTGACAAATCTCCCAAAGTCTGTTTGTCTCCATCATGTTCTCTCCCATTTACCCCCCTCTCTCTCTGTCTCTCTCCATTTGTATATATATATATAT
>NC_068991.1:34794009-34794721 GCF_001194135.2 Octopus bimaculoides | reverse complement strand
ATTTACCTCACACTCTCTCATGCTCTGTATATGTATATCTTTCACACACGCTGCTCCTTACTCTCTCTTGATATGACATGTAATTGCTTTTATTTTGTTTAAAACTTTGTTGTTGTAATATGTACTTTCATTTTATGATAGACAGCTATCATGCAAAAAATACTAACATCCAAATCCTAGTTTCTGATTGGGTAAAAATTATCAAACTTTAAACCTCTGTAGCGTTTTTCTTCAATTTATCATAAAATATACCTCCCTCTATATTTACCTCACACTCTCTCATGCTCTGTATATGTATATTGCTCATGATGAGTGTGCATGTGTTTGAATGTGTGTGTGTGTGTGTGTGTTAGTGTGTGTGTGCATTTGGGCAACAGAGTTGAATGACTCTAACAAAGCATCAGTAGCAAGCTAAGAAAAATCTTTACACCAAATGGAAGAGCAAAAACTTAGTTTATTGATATATTATAAATTCATCATCATCATCATCATCATCGTTTAACGTCCGCTTTCCATGCTAGCATGGGTTGGACGATTTGACTGAGGACTGGTGAAACCGGATGGCAACACCAGGCTCCAGTCTGATTTGGCAGAGTTTCTACAGCTGGATGCCCTTCCTAACGCCAACCACTCAGAGAGTGTAGTGGGTGCTTTTACGTGTCACCCGCACGAAAACGGCCACGCTCGAAATGGTGTCTTTTATGTGCCACCC
>NC_068991.1:34790293-34792948 GCF_001194135.2 Octopus bimaculoides | reverse complement strand
CAGCATAGAGGAGCTCCCAGGGGCAACCTGTCTTGAACTCCTCTGTGATTGCCTGGAGGACTATGGTAAATAAGAGGGGGCTGAGGACGGAACCTTGGTGGACCCCTACCTCTACCCGGAATTCATTGCTGTACTCATTTCCAACCCTCACCTTACTGGCAGCATCTCTGTACATGGCTCGCACAGCTCTCACTAACCATTCTTCTATCCCAAGTTTCCTCATTGACCACCAAATAAGGGATCGGGGGACCCTGTCAAAGGCTTTCTCCATGTCAACGAAAGCCAGGTACAGAGGTTTATCCTTAGCTAGGTATTTCTCCTGCGCAGAAATCTGACCTGATCAAGAGGCCTAACAATTGGAGGAGACATGTTCTGACATGGAACAAACAGAATTTGAAATAAAGGCATTCTGTTGTGAAAATTACCTGGCAACGAATGAGATACTCAACTGATGTGTGTGTGTGTCTACACACACACACACACACACACACACACACACACACACACACACACACACGTTTTATGTTCAGTTACAATAAAAACAATTTTACATTAATATGAAGGAGTACTCCATATGCTTGTAGAGTACAAATATATTATTAACAACAATGGTATTGAGAGTGATTCATTTTCAGCTAGCTAAGCCATCATCAGGCTGTCTGATGATGGCTTAGCTGGTTGAAACTTCAAAGTCACAGTTGATATCATTCTCGTAAAAGAATTATATATATATATATATAATTATATATACTAGCTGGACCTGTGAAAAATTCACGGAAAACAAAGAATGTAAGCATTGTACAGTGTAAACAGTGTACTGGTGCAATGAGAAATGTTTGTATATTATGACCAACTGTCTTTATGTTCTGAGTTCAAATTCTGCCAAAGTTGACTTTGCCTTTCATCTCTTCGGGGTTGATAAATTAAGTACCAGTTGTGTACTGGAGTCAATCTAATCAACTGGCCCATTCCCCACAAAAAATTCAGGCCTAGAAAAGTATATTGTGACAGTTACAGAATATAGAAAGTAATGTAACACCAATGACTATATAATCCAACCAAAATATCTGTTACACAAACATAAACAAAATTACTATTTAACCTTAAAATACATCGTACATATTCAAAGAACCTTAATGTACAAATTGAAATGCACAAGAAAGAAATAATAAATGGATTTATGAATGAAAGTTTGGTAATTGCGTTTATTTCCACCATACAACATTCATTATTGCAAACATGTTTTAACTAACCTATACTATACACACACACACACACACACACAAATACATTCACATATATATATATATATATATATATATATGTCTCGAGTTGTAGCTGTAATTCAAAGGGGCCAGCCTTGTCATATTCTGTGTGAGGCTGAATCTCCCTGAGAACTACATTAATGTTAAGCATGTCTGTGGAGTACTCAGCCATTTGTGTGTTTTCTGTGCTCTGGTTATTATTGTTTTCTTGTCTATGTTTTGTTTGCGATGTCCTGTGCCCAGATGTGCACCTATATGTGCGGGTAGGCGTGGGTGTGCATGTGCCTGTGCGTGTGTATGCATATGCTCGTTTGTTATTGTTTTATTTTTTTAAATTTTTTTTTTTAAGTTTCAGCTTAGAGCTGCGGCCATGCTGATGCACATATATATATATATATATATATATATATATATATATATATATATATATATATATATATATATATATATCACAAAATATCACAAAAACTGTTACTCAGAGCTTCACGTTCCCATTCGTCGGACAGTTTTGTTTAGAATGGAACAAAAATAAGGCTATAAGCAAAAATATACAATTAGTTTGATAGATACACATTTGAAAATGGTCTTGTTTCATTGGTCCTTTCAACTAACAGTCTTTTCAATAACCGGTTGTGTGCAATAACAAATTGCAGTATAAAATCAAATAAAAATCGAAGAAAACCTTAAATCAAAAATAGCTTATAAAGAAGGACAAGGCCTGAATACCAAGGGTAAATAATTAGCTGTAAAGTATTAATCAATTAATAAATTAAAAGATATATCTGTTTAAAAAAATTTTTCACGCTAGATTACATATACATTTAGCAGTATATACACATACCAAACCATCTATAATATACATATATACACTAAACATACAGATGCAGGTACATAGCTACATACATACTCAGACATATATAGTCAGACATAAATATATATATACAAATGCATATGTATGTAAGCATGCACACATATGCACATGCACAAAATCTGGCTTATGCTTATACAAGTTAGTTGTTACAGGCAAAAGAAAGAGAAGGAAAAAATCAGAAAATAGTAAGTGGAGGGGCATAAAGAAAACAGTGGAAAAGATGAAAAAGAAATAAAAAAAGAGAGACAGAAAATTAGAGAGAGAAAGGGAAAAGAGTGTTACATGATGGCATTCGAAAAGTATCTAAAAACAATTAGATACATTGTTTAGCTTGCACAATGAACACATAAAAATGCGCACATGAAATTACTTGTACATCTACATAAATACAAACATACACACATATAGATAAGCAGACGAATATACAAAAATATATATACAAATACATGTCCACATATGTAAAAGTATATGCACATATACATACACATATGAATATATATATATATATATATATATATA
>NC_068991.1:34780618-34787778 GCF_001194135.2 Octopus bimaculoides | reverse complement strand
TGGGTCATAGTTTTAGGTCCCCCGGGTTTGGTGTATGTATGTATGTCTTTGGTGATTTTTTAATGGTTTCATTTATAATCTGGCTTTTGTGTATTTTTGGCAGACCATAGAAGAGGCTAGGTTTGCATTTGAAGTTTGTTAGTAAATCAATCTCCTTGGTTGTCAGTTCATTTCCATGGGTTTAATTAGTGAGGACAGAATTTTCATTATTTTTTGCAGGGTGTAGTTTGTGACTTTTTCATAATGTTGATTGTCATCAAGCATGGAGATTACTAGATTTCTATAGTATAATGTGTCCATTATTACAACTGCACTTCCTTTATCTGCTTCCTTAATCGTAATATCTTCATTATTTTGAAGTTCTATTAGTTCCTTCCATTGTGTAGTGTTAAAGTTTGAGTTAACTGTCTGTTTATGCATGGTGTGGTAAGGGAAGTTCTCAATGTGGTTGCAGAATTCATCAAGATTTTTATTTCTTCCTTTGTGTGGGATGTGTTCACTTTTGTTTTTGACTAGTGAAATTCATATCACCAGACATCTCGGTCCATGGTCATTTCATCTGTGAAATCCTACTTCCTGTGATCAGTCCTTACCACTTCATCCCATGTCTTCCTGGGTCTCCCTCTTCCACGGATACCATACACTTTCAGTGACAGGCACTTCTTTATGCAGCTATCCTCACTCATATGCATCACATCTCATTCACATGTCCAAACCAACATAGTCTTCTCTCTTGTATGCCACATTTGATTCCTCTTATGCCCAACTTTTCTCTCAATACATTTGCACTTTGTCGTACATGTGCACTGATGTTGCATATCCAACAGAGCATACTACCTTCATTTCTCTCCAGTCTATGCATGTCTTCAGCATTCAGAGCCCATTTCTCACTACCATGAAGTATAGCTGTTCATACACAAGCATCATATAGTCTACCTTTCATTCTGAGAGAGAGGCCTTTTGTTGCCAACAGAGGTAATAGCCCTCTGAACTTTCTCAACTCAATTCTTATTCTAGAAACAATACTTTCAGAGCATCCTCCACCATTGCTAATTAGGCAACAGAAACTATCTAAAACCTCAAGAGAACCTCCTGGGCATTTGAAAGAATCTAATTCCTGTGTGCTCATAGTGCTTATTGTTCCTGCACATCTGCCACATACAAAGACTACTCAATCTGTTAATCTACCTGTGATACCACTGCATCTCTTATGTGTCCATAGTTTACAAACATACACACACACACACACACACACACACACACACACACACACACACACACACACACACATGAGACAGGCTTCCACACTATTTCTATTTACCAAATTCACTCACAAGGCATAAGTCAATATAGAGTTCTAGCAGATGACATTTTACCAAGGCGCTGTACTGTAGTACCAAACTTAAAACCATGTGTTTGCAAGGTGAACTTTTTAACCATGCAACCATATTGCAAAAATCATAGCCTCTGTCACTCCCCTGCTGACTATCTTATATAAAAAAGTAAATAAATCATGCAAATTTTTTTGGTCACTTTACCTCTTAATATCATATGGACACAAGCTGAACCATATGATATTAGAAAATGTAATGCAGTACACTACATCATTTAAATGTATTCAGGTTTGAGGTAGTGTAAGTGAATCAACTTAGTTGCATAATTTCCATTTTTGTATACAATAAGAACAACCTATTATATTTTTGACAGACCAATAGGAATCCATTATATGATGTTTTGACTTTCAACTAACCAACATTTTCTGCTAAGTTTAAAGTTTAATATATCTTGGTTTCTTATTGAGATTGAAGGCCACTTTTTATTGTGGTGGGATAGGGTTGACTCCGTTATATCACTTGTTGTTATTTTAATCAACTTTGGAAGAGTGAATGATAAAGTCAGTTCTGACAGGATTTAGATGCAGCTAAATGGAAGTAAATGTTTTTAACTTCACACTCCTTTGTTTCTACTTCCACCTTTTTTACTACAATCAATTTAAAGTATATGTAACACATTTTGCCAAAATAACACCCATTTTGCTTCTAGTCTTTTTGAAAGTTACTTGTTTAATTTACAAAACTTCTTGAATTTTATTATCTAATAGTTGGGTTATCTGGCAACATCAATTTGAAATAGATTAGCAAGGATTACAAATATTTTATCAACAATTTGTGTTTTGATGATCTCAGCTTTTATAAATTAATTTCTTAAAATTTGGATAAATCTTATATGTGAATATTTGGAAACTTCAGGTGAATTAACTGGACAAAGAAAGAAAATTGGTACTGAATGTTGTGGTCATAAACTTATGATAACTAATTCTCAAATATGCTGTGATGGTGAAATAAAATTTCCTGACAACGATACACAATGCTGTGGAAAGAAAGGTAGTTATATCAATTTTATAAAACTTATGATTTTAATCATTTGAACTTGATTAGGGAGGGAGTATAATTTGTAAAATTTGGCAGAACTTTTTAAAAGATATATAAAAAATGGTTTACTCAATGTATGTAGTAATCTTATAAAGAAAATAAAAGTGAAACAATTATGATTTGAATAATTTCATCCTGACTGCAGAGGGAGTCTTATTCCTAAAATTTGGCTGGACAAATTAAGATATTTGCTTAACAAATATTGAGGAACAAATATGGTTGCTAAGAAAGTGGATGCTAACGGAAAACAATTTTTTTGTCAAAATCTGATAATAGTAATGGTTATCATTGTTTTTACATCCACTTTTCCATGCTTCCATGCATGAGACATAGCATTTTCTAATATTTTCTTCTTTGAAAGGTTTAGATTTCTGTAATTTGTGAATCTTTAGAAGACTCAAATTGGGAGTAAAAGATAGATAATGATTGGTGTGGGATTTATTGGAATTAGTTACAATCCAAGAATTAGTTACAATCACAGAGAGTTTTATAATACTATTTTTATTCAAACCAATTTAGAAAATCCTGCTCAAAATGTTAGAATTCTTTACTCACCATAGCACACTGATATAATCCATTCTTTTTAAAACTTTATTAAAGTTTCATTATTTTATTTTTCATTCTTATTATTTATTATTTTATGTTTATTTTATTTTGTTTTATATTTTAATTGGCAGAGTCGTTAGCATGCAGGGCAAAATGCTTAGCAGCTGTCATCAGTGTTTATGTCCTGATTTCAATTTCCACAGAGGTTGACTTTACTTTATTGAAGTAATTTATATTAATGCAGACCACCACTAATATCTTTGAAATTTAGTGTTTAAGTAGAAATATTTATGCTTGAAAGTGGTGAATTATTTTATATATGAAAATCCTGTTCAGATTTGTGGAAGACTTAATTCTTGATTTAGTTCTGAGCAAAGAAGTTGATTTATGATTTAGTAAGTTGGAATAAAGACTACAGATAAAGTACTAACAATAAATAAGCAGGATTTAAAAAACCCTCTGTAACTAATTTTATGTGATTGCAAGAATCTGAAGGTTACATTGATTATGAGGAAAAACAGAAGGAAAGTATTTCAAAATAACATGATTAGATTATATATTTATATATTTTGTGCAATTTTTGATGCACACTGATTTTTTAATCTGAATAAACTTATTGAGTTGCCTTTTTTATATTCTGCAGAAGTAATTAATAGATCTGTGTTGAATTCTGTTGCACAATTCTTTATGCACCAAAGACAAATAAATCATTTGATATTTCAGCTCTTAAATTTCTGTTATCTTTATAGATATATTTTTCTTCACTCATATGCACTGAAAGACATTTATATCCATTGCTGAAATAACACTATGCCTAAGAGAAAATGTAACATTAGTTAAAGACATTCTTTAGAATTTAAAAATTATTTTCTGTATTTTGTTTTCTTTCAGTGATTAAAAATAGTATGTCATGCTGTAATGGTAGTGAATATAATCCAGCATTACATGGATGTAAGGATGGTGAGTGTTTAATTTGGATTTTAGTTTCAAATTATCTAAATTTCTATTCCTCAATAAATTAAATTTCTATTCATTATTACCAGGAATGTTTATAGAAAAAACATTAGTTTGTTTCAAATCTGTGAGTATATTTTAAAGAATACATTTGAAACAAACTGAAAAATTTGTGCAGAATTACTGAATTTGATAAGATTTGACTATCAGATATAATCTATTTTCATTTCATTTGACTAAAAAAAACATGAATTTCAAGAATTTCATTTGCTTATTCAGGCAGGGCTGCTTATAGTCCTACACAAGTATTTTTTCAGTGCTTATAATTTGAGTGCAAGGAGATTAATATGAATTCTGATTCTCTTCTGTGAAAGGTTGAGATTTCTTTGACTTTAAAGCTCTTTTAGAGGCACAAATTCAATAATAAAAGACTCAGATGAATAGTGATATACTATTTGGTAAGTTTGTCCAATTTATGCCTGCATAGAGAAACACATATTAAAGCATTGATGATGTTGGTGATGATGATGAGGACAACGATGACTATGGCAGTGGCACTGACATTGAGGACGACAACAACGACAACAATAGTGGTGGTTGTGATAGTGATG
Organism: Octopus bimaculoides; assembly: GCF_001194135.2. Taxonomy (NCBI): domain Eukaryota; kingdom Metazoa; phylum Mollusca; class Cephalopoda; order Octopoda; family Octopodidae; genus Octopus; species Octopus bimaculoides. Next base: position 34,783,235 of record NC_068991.1, on the reverse strand, counting down.
CTATACTATGTTCTGTTAAATTGTGTATTCAAAACTACCATCAAAAAATACATTACCAATATTAAGCATTCATTGGATCTGTGTGAAAGATGGAATACAAGTGTGCTGAGAGTTACTGAGCAAAGGTACTGGCTTCTGTGCATAGGAGAAATAACTCTAACAATATAGGCATCTGATAGGAATGGACAACATGCAATGAACTACGTGTGAAGGGTAGTTGTAACAGAAAACCAAGGATAATGTGGGGTGAAGTAGTGAGGTTAGATATCAAAACACTGAGATTCACAGAAGAGATGGAAAATAATTGAAATGGATCATGAATGCATGCCATTGGGAAGAAATAAACTTCAAAATGTTGATGACAATGGAGATCCAGTAATTGAAAGTCACAATTCAGTCATTGATCAAATATTGTGTCATATTGGGAGGGAAGAAAGTGAGAGGGAGAGAAAAAGAGAGAGAGAGAGAGTTTTCATGATTTGTATTGAATGAATATTCTTATATTCTTTATATTTTTCTTTTATAGAAGATATTAATAAAAAAATTAATTTAGGGTGGCTGTCTTCAGTTAATATTTGAGATGTTTAATTAAATAATTTAATTTCAGGTAAAATTACAAGTTCCAGTTTCAGTAAATGCTTTTTAATCCCATATAATTCCAAAACACAAGTATGTTGCAAGTATAGCATTATAAATAAGACAGAAGATAATCAAGATTCTTGTTGTCAAGGTAGTTCTCGAACAAAAATTCCATATGATTCCGAAACACAGGTAAACCTTTCATATTGTTGTTGATGTAAAATTGCATTGCACTTCTTGAAATATAAGTTAGGAGCATAAACTTTACAATTTCTGAACAGAGATAACAGAAATTTACTAAAACCAGATCTGTTACACTTCATATTGAAACTTGAAAACTTATGGTATAATTACCAAGGTCAAGGTTTAAAGCAAATATCAAATTTGAGATTATTATCTAAATTCTTTAAAGATAGGAAACTTTAATATGAGAAGAAAATTGGAATAATATACTCTGATTGAGATTATGTTAACAAGAAGAAGCTGTTGATGCTCATAATTTTTTTCTGAATTACATATGCAATGGGTTAAATTGTGGCTGTATATATTTCTTCAATGTTGCTACTTAGAGAATAAAATTTATGAATTCTAGAAGAAAAAAAGAAAACTCTTCCAAAATATATTAGCAAACTGAAAATTCTGATGCTGAAAGCTGAGTTTAACCCTTTCATTACCAATCCAGCTGAAACCGGCTCTGGCTCTGAGTATAATTGTCTTGTTTTCATAAGTTTTGAATTAAAATCTTCCACGAAACCTTAGTCACAATTTATGTTTCTAACACTAGCTGAATATAACTAAGTTATTTTACTAAATTCTTTGTTATATTTAAAGTAATTGAAAGAAACAAAGAGCATCTCAAAATAAATACAGTAACGAAAGGGTTAAAAGATTGTGAATCTTCTATTGTTTTTCATAAATGGTGGTTAACAAAATAAACTGACAATTTTTATACCCCAAAAAACTTTCACTAGAATCAGATTCCTCATTGCTAAATTTAAGAAGAGTACATGTAGTTAAACACAGAAAATCATAAAACACAATATCCACAGTTATAAATCTGTTTTTGGTTTCTCTCTCTTTCATTTCCATGCCTTATGTTAGATCTCTTTCTCTTGAACTTAACTCTTTAGCAGCCCAAATATTCTACCTGTTTTAAGCGCAAACTAGCCAGATCTGGCCTCTGACACCTACCTACAATGTTATTCTAAAAACAAGCAATTATATCATCGAAATCTTGAAGCTACAAGATAGTGCATGATTAATTCAAAACAATGTGAATATACATGCATTACATTTGACAGAGTTAAGCTAAGAGTATTACATATGTCCCATTTTTTTTTTTTACCTCATAACTAAATCTCTCAAGGACTCATTCCTTGGTCATGATGGTTTCACTCATCACTAATTGTCATCACTATCAAGCATAAAATTTGACATTACTATTTCTAAGATTCTTATCACATTAACTAAGCTATAACTGTATCAAATTCTAGAGTATATTTCACATTTAACGCCTGTATATATATATATATATATATAGTTTTAGGGAAAATAACCAAGTTTCAAGAACTCATCGATGAAAATCCACTATCACATATAGAAAAATTAATATTTAAAAGCACAATATTAGAACTTCGATTTGAATAGTGTTGATATATTTTCGATTATTAATAATATTTGATTAATTATTAATCTTTATAGTTTATAATATCGTTAAAGTTTTTTAAAATTAAAACTTTGTATATATATATAAAGTTTAATCTTTTATTCTTAATAATTTTTTCTTTCCTAATTTTTTCATTCATATTTTTATTATTACGTTTGTAGAAATAAATAATCTTGTATTTTTCTATTATTCAATTGATTTTAATTATAATTAAATAAACGTCTTTAGCTTTAAATAGTATAGCTTTAACTATTACACCGGTTAAATATGTACTAATTTTATCTTCATTATTATTTTAAACTTAAACTTCGTTCAAATTGTATTTAAAACAATGATAATTTATGTAAGATGTTTTTTGTATATAAAATACAT
>NC_068991.1:34774417-34780217 GCF_001194135.2 Octopus bimaculoides | reverse complement strand
ATTATTAATAATATTTGATTAATTATTAATCTTTATAGTTTATAATATCGTTAAAGTTTTTTAAAATTAAAACTTTGTATATATATATAAAGATAAACAAAAATGAAAATGCCACTTTTTAAAAAAATTGGGTGTTTTAATTAATTTACATTACATGTTTCGTTTTTTTTGAAAAAACCTTATCAAAAATGAGTATAAAATATGTGAGAAGAGAAGAGGGCTATTAATAAAATAAAATTGAAAATAAAAATTAAGAATAACATTCATAGTTTACTGTTATGTGGTCCTTTCGTTCTGGAGGCATGGTAAGTTCAACTCACTGCGATAGTAAATTACTACTGTCTGTGTTTGTAAATTAAATAGTGGTCAAATCTTGTTTTCTAGGAGTGGCTGTAGCCCTCGAATAACCAGCAGCAGTAATAACAATAATAGTTACAGTAGGAGTCATCGTGGTGAAGTTGTTCTCCCTGTGATTTTAATAGAAATCAGGTTCTTCGATCTCCTTTGTTTATTTCTTATGAATAACTTGCAAATCCATACACACACACACACACACACACATACACACACACATATATATATGTACACATATATATATGAAAATCTCAGTGTTGCTAATTTAGAGAATTTAGACTTGGTCGGTATTTTCTTATGAAGTGTATTTCCTTGCTGTGAAAAGTGGCATTTTCATTTTTGTTTATCTTTAATATCTACTTACTCATGAGGTACATTTACAAATCTTTTCAAATATATATATATATGATGTTTTACAGAAATGCACAGATAAGGGTAACATCCGAAATAAAGATGATTGTGATTATGATAAAGATCCAAAGAAATTTACTTGCTGTCAGGGTTTACTGTATAATAAACCAAGTAATGAATCAATGTAAGATAAATTTAGCTACTTAACATTTATTAACTTTCTTTTAGTAAAGCTTTTAGCTAGCGTCACTTTTCATTTTCTACTCAATTACTTTGACCAATCCAACAAGTTATTTGGAGACATTTAACAACTAAAATATATCCTTTAAACTTATAATAGCATATTCAATGTCACCTTAAAATATTGTAGGCATTAGAAATTAGTTAAAATTTCAACAAGATCTTATAGCTATCTAAAGCCAATGTAATAAAGTACCAAGTTAAGTACTGGGGTTAATTTAATCAGCTAATTCCATTACTGACCTTGTGGCTATGTAAGAAATTGTTAAGTTGTATGATATGTCATCATAACACCCATTGAACTGCCTTGAATACAAATGTTCAGAAGTTATTTCTGTGCCTACAACTTATGTGCTTATAATTTCCTTTGGCAAAATTGATCGGTATTGATCACTATTATTCAAAATCAATACCTACATTATACAAGTATGTGATATCATAATACTTCATGTTGCATCCCATGGCATAATCTTATAGATGGCTATACTATTCCAAACAACTTCATCTAAACTATTGCGAATGTGTTAAATAACTCTTAAAAATTTCATTTGGAATTTGCAGGTGCTGTGGAAATATACAAAAACAGAAACCAGCTGAAGGCATTCCAGATGATTGCCAAGCTTCACTTTGTGACAATAAAATGTATAATGGCATACACAACATTTGTTGCAATGGTACACTAATTAGTAGAACAAAATACTACTGCAAGGATGGAAAACAATTAAAACTGTTCAATTTTAAAGATGGTCTCTATACAAAAAATATACAGATTTGTGGACAATATGCTATTAAACGTTCCAGAATTGTTGGTTGCTGCATTGGAATGCCTTATTTTAAAGACAAAATCAAATGCCCTTTAAAGTGGAGGGATAAAAGAAGTGAACTGAAATCAAGTGATTATCCTTTTTGGAATATAATTCATTGCAAGACTTTGAGTAAGTTTTAAATTACTTAAAATGCATTTCTTGTTTGTCATATTGGTATAGTTGTGTCAGCCATTTTCAGGTAAAGTAGAAGAAAATGAGTCAATAGATCAGTCAATTGAAATTGTGTTGTACCTATCCCAGTTAAGTGTGTGTGTTGCTGTTGTTGTTTTGTATGTGTGTGTGAGTATACACACACACACACACACACATTCATACACATATGAATTATGTGTGTGTATACACATGTATGTATACACACACATAATTCATGTGTGTGTATCTTATTTTCTTAGAATATAATGAGAACAAATGTATGTATGCAATTTTTGTTTATTTAATCATTGAAATTTATCGAAAGCTGAAATCTTGAGTTAAGATAGTTTCTATTGCACTTACATGTGGTGGATTTCCATGTATTGCTAAATGTAACAATAACTTTTTATTCTGATAGCTTTTTATTTATAAAACTTAGGTATCTCATATATATATATATATTTGCAGATTTTCAGGCAAAACAGTAATTGCTAATAGGCACTTGTGTATATATATATGTATATATATATATATATTTGCGAATTTTCAAGCAAAAGAGTAATACACATCTTTCATGATTATCAAGCAAGATAGTAATTAATTAATTACACACCATTTTCTTTCTTTCCATTGTGCTGAAAACATCCATCTTTTTATATATCTATCTACTTGTGTGTCTGTTTATATTTGTATAAGTATGTATTGCGTGCATAAATATATACATATATATGTGTGTGAACACATATAAATATATACATATCTTTCCATCTTTACTAGCATTATTTCTGTACTTTGAACACCTCTCTTTATATCTCCCTCTCACCTCCCACTTGCTCTCCTCTCTTACCTCCAACTTGCTTTCATTTTTCACCCTCTGCTTGCCTCCCTCTCTGTCTTAACTTACTCACCCCTGCCTCCTTTCCCCCTCTCATATTCATTTGCTCTCCTCTCTCACCTACTCTCGTCTCTCACCTTCCACCTGCTTTCCTCTCTCACCCTCCATTTTCTCTCCTTTCTTACCTTTTCCTTCTTTCTCCTCATTCATTTGCCCTCCTCTCTCTCCCTTCACCTACTCCCCTCCCTCTCAACTTATTCACCTATCTCTTCCCTCATATCCCCATCATGCCTTCTCGCTCTCTCTCCTTCTCTTTCTCTCACTCTCACTCTTACTCTCTTTCTCTCTACACCTAAGAACAAATCACACACCACTAAGAAGGAAGTAATACTGCAGTGAAGATGTTACCGAGAAACTAGAAAACCACTGAGACAGAACTCTTCCTCAGACCCTGGGTGATAGCCGAAAATGATCTACCTAACAACGTCATCACTGTGGCCCTAAAAAGTGAGGGATTCAGCAGGTCTATGGTGCAAATCAACTGAAGAAAAGTGAATTCATCCGCTCCTATGCACTTATCAGAACACATATGGAAAAGCTGGATACCATTTTTAAAAATGATTAATTCTTGGATGAAATACCTGACACAGAGAACAGTCTCAATGCTGAAACCTTATGGAAGGCACTAACAAGGCAACCATCAATGAAGATATTTAAGTTTGTGGAGCTGGAGAAATTGAAAAAGAAGGAAAATGAAAACCTCTAAAACAAGCAGCCCCAAAACCACCTCCCAAAACAGTGGGAAAGGTAAAAGAACCAACCAAAAGCCTGATGAAAAAGAGGTCAGAATTAAAAAGGAAACAAAAAGAAAGAGCAAAAGCAATAGAAACAAAACAGTACATGAAGCATGTAGCATTTATAAATTTCATCTGAAAGATATCTGTTGGAATGAATAGATGGGGATGAACTGCCACATTGACACATCCAAAGATAGTGCAGCAGCTAACATGGTTACAAACAAACTAAGCCACATGCACCCACACAGAAGACTGTCACAAATAATAGACCCAGGATAGCCAATCATGCCAATTTTTCTGATAAATATTAGAGGTCTCCTACAATGCAACAGCAAGTGCAAAGTTGCATACCTGAGGGATCTTTCTGAATGCAATCAAGCAATATGCATTGCACTTATGAAGATACATCTGTCTGTAGATATAAATGCACCCTGTATTCCTTGTAGACAAGAGAAAAAAATCACGGTGAAGTTTTGTTGTACATCAGTAAAGATGTCACACCACTAACTCTGTTGTTACATTCAAACTCAGTCTTTGAGACACTCATAGTGCATTTAAAGCAACTTGATGTGGTAATATGCACATTATATCACTCACCTGATGCCTCAAATCACAATGGTAAATTTGAGGAAAGCCTAATGAAGTACTAACAAAACTTGATCAAAGTGTTAATATACTTCTGATAGGTGACTTCAACTTCTCCAGCCTCAGATGGCCTGAAGTCAACAATAATTCAGGAATGACACATAAAGAGCGTAATCAAGCAGAATCTCTACTTGACCTTATGAAAATACTGTTCATGGAACAAATAATACTCTGTCCAACCAGGAGTGATAACATATTAGACCTCTGTCTAACGTAGGTGAAAATATCACCAGCAATTGTCTCAGACCACAACTTGATAGAACTGACAATGTATGATCCAAAACCAATTAATGATGTATTCCATACAGATAGTACCCAAACTCTATCCACTTTTAACTTCTACAATGCTGGCTAGAAGTGAACTGAAAAATAGATTTTCCACCAAAACTGAGTCAAAAGTGTCTTTAGGCAAGACACGATATGAAACTTAGAGAATTTATATCAATAATGCAAGTAAAGATCCTCTGCAGTCACAAGTGACCATGGGATTGCACCTAGAAAGTTACCCTCTGAGGCACAAGTCTGAGCAAGGTTGTTTGTGGAAGACCAGCAGTCACCCACACATGCCAGTCTTCCCTCCCCACACCACTAATGTTCTCCAAGGGAAAGGTGAAGGTCAGTACTGCTTGACACCAGTGATATCGCAACTCATTTCTACAGCTGAGTGAACTGGAACAACTTGAAATAGAGTGTCTTGCTAAAGAACACAATGCACAGCCTGGTCCAGGAATTGAACTCACAATCTCACAATTATAAGCCCAACACTGACCATTGAGTCATGCACTTTCACACATGCACATAGTGGTTAGAATGTCAGGCTCACAATCATGAGGTAGTGAATTCGATTCCTGGACCAGGCTGTGTGTTGTGTTCTTGAGCAAGACACTTTATTTCACACTGCTCCAGTTCACTCAGCTGTATGAATGAGTTGCAATGTCACTGGTACCAAGCTGTTTCAGTCTTTGCTGATCCCTTGGATAGCATTGATGGCATGAAGAAGGGAGACTGGTATGCATGGATGACTGTGGGTCTTCCATAAACAATCTTGTCTGGATTTGTGCCTTGGAGGGAAACTTTCTACGTGAAGTCCCATGGTCATTTGTGACAGAAGGGGGTCTTTACCTTTTATCCTTTACATATATATATGTACATACATATTTGTATATATACATGTGTGTGTGTGTGTGTTTAAACCTCCTAAGCACTATCAAATGTATTCTATATGGAGAATGTCTGATTCTCATCTATAAACTAATATACATACATACATACACACACACACATCCACACACACACACACACACACACACACACACACACACACACACACACACACACACACACATACACACACACACACACACACATATATATATATCTCATCATCATCATCGTTTAACATCCGCTTTCCATGCTAGCATGAGTTAGATGATTTGACTGGGGACTGGTGAACCAGATGGCCACACCAGACTCCAATCTGATCTGGCAGAGTTTCTACAGCTGGATGCCCTTCCTAACGCCAACCACTCCGAGAATGTAATAGGTGCTTTTTACGTGCCACCTGCACAGGAGTCAGTCCAATGTTTTGTTCACATCCCACCGGCACAGTAAGGTGAAGC
>NC_068991.1:34771309-34772164 GCF_001194135.2 Octopus bimaculoides | reverse complement strand
AATTTGAATGAAATTGGTTGTGTAGTTCTCGAGTTTTAGGGAAACACACACACACACACACACACACACACACACACAAACAGACAAACAGACACACATTCTTATTTTTATATATATAGATATAGGCGCAGGAGTGGCTGTGTGGTAAGTAGCTTGATTACCAACCACATGGTTCCGGGTTCAGTCCCACTGTGTGGCACCTTGGGCAAGTGTCTTCTACTATAGCCTCGGGCCGACCAAAGCCTTGTGAGTGGATTTGGTAGACGGAAACTGAAAGAAGCCTGTCGTATATATGTATATATATATATGTATATATGTATATGTGTATATGTTGTGTATCTGTGTTTGTCCCCCCAACATTGCTTGATAACCGATGCTGGTGTGTTTAGGTCCCCGTAACTTAGCAGTTTGGCAAAAAGAGACCGATAGAATAAGTACTAGGCTTACAAAGAATAAGTCCTGGGGTCGATTTGATTCGACTAAAGGCAGTGCTCCAGCATGGCCGCAGTCAAATGACTGAAACAAGTAAAAGTAAAGGTATATATATAAAAATCAGTCAGTCACCCATAAGACTGAAATTAAAGCACACTCAATATTGTTGGTATTTTATTATACCGTCATGTAATATATTGTTGGTTATGGCATTTATCTGGTCAGAATGCTTCTATTGGTTTTGCATTAAATATTGCCACTAGACAATATTGATGGCTGTTCAAAACATGCTGGTTAGAAGTGCATCCAGCAAGCATGTCTGAAGAGTTGTCAATATTGTTCATGACCATTTGGCATGAAAGAGACAGTAGCATTCTCACCTGTTATATGCCATAACTTGTAAAATATTACTTGACAATATAT